>NC_135801.1:31658550-31924719 GCF_964213995.1 Mustelus asterias | reverse complement strand
TTTTTTTAAATTGCACCTTGCACATATAATTTGAACTTGGCAAATGTTTCCTACCCAGGCGTAGATTGGCACATTTAAGTACCCACATTAGTTTTTTTTTGTGGGACTCCAACCATCAACTGAGCGGAAAGCCTGTCAGTCGCATGAATGTTTCTTGAGAAACAGTAAAATGGCTGCTTTATTTGTGGTGATTATAACTCTACAGTTAACTTGTTCATTTATCATCAGCCTTGTATTTGTGAAAAAATCCCATTGAGTTGATCCTGTCGAGTTTGATGGAAATGACAGCAGTGTCTCCACGAGTTGCAACATCAGTTTCTGAAGTTGAATGAAGTGCCGTGATAATTTAAAAGCAAAATACTACAAATGCTGGAATCTGAAAGGAAAACAGGAAATGCTGGAAAATCTCAGCAGGTCTGATAGCATCTGTGGAGAAAGAATAGAGCCAACGTTTTGAGTCTAGATGACCCTTCGTCAGAGTGTGATAATTTGCTCTTTTGACTACAGCCATATGGTACACATGTGAATTGTTTAATAGCTGGCAGACGAAAACCGCAACAACCCTCTATTCTCAGGGGGCGATTTTGCCATTTTGATCCTAAGTGCAGAATCTGGGAATGTTTCAGATCCGACTTGGAAACCTGTTCTCAGACGCCTCCATACGCACTCAGCCTAAAAAAAAGTAATGAGTCTGAATCGCACTGTGGGCGGGGCTTATCACGCCCAAAATGCTGCTGCTCCGATCGGAGCCTTCAACTGCGCATGCGTGGAAATAAAATTGAAAAGCGCTGCCCTGCCACATCACTCCCGGGCCACAAAAAGTGAATAAAGCAGCCCGGGAGCGATGGCCCCCACAGACATCACCTCACCTCCACAACATAGCTGTCCCCCTTATCCACCCAACCCCACTACCCATACCGATCGCGACCTCCGCCCCACTTCCCCCCCACTGATCGCCCATAGAGTGGCAGCGGACCCTCCTCCCCCCCACCAGAGAACAATCTGGCCCTCTGCACTCCTCCTCCTCCCCCCCATTAGAGATCCATCAGACCCGTTTCCCCCCTCCCCCCCACCAGAGAATGATCCGGCCTCCCTCCTCCCCCCCCCCACCAGAGAATGATCTGGCCTCCCTACTCCGCTTCCCCCCACCAGAGAATAATCTGGCCTCCCTCCTCCCCCCCACCAGAGATACATCTGGCCCTCCTCCTCCCGCACCTCCACCAGAGAATGATCGGGCCTCCCTCCTCCTCCTCCTCCCCCCACCACCGATCTGAGTGAGAGAGCCGCTGGAAGATCTGAACTTACTTCTTCAGAAGCTGGAGCGCCCCAAACAAACCTTTGCTGAGCAGGTCTGTTTCACACCGAATCTGGATGGGCAAACGCGATGGTAAAGGGGGAAATGCCGGTAAGTTTGGGTGTCCAGCCCATTAAGTCAATGTAAATGCATGCAAATGCATTTAAATTGACATCGTGCCCGTTTCAGGCGCGGTTCTGATCGCGTCCATTTTCGGGCCTTGGTAAAGGGGGAATCGGCGCGGATCTCGCTATTCACCTCACACCTGACTTTACCAGGTTTTCGTGCCCGAAAACAGGCGCAACGCAATGGTAAAATCGGGCCCTCAGTGTCTGAACTAAAAACTGCATCAGAATTTCTCCTGAAATCTAGCTGATTAAATTCCTATAAACAAGGTGCTGTGCTTAATGGGAAAGTTTATTGACATCTTGAATACTGTCTATTAGTTTTCCAATGAGGGAGATGTTCAGCTTGCATGCCGAACGGCCAGAATATCTCGTGCCTGTCCAACTGTCGTGGTTGGGAGGCCGGGACCACTTCAGCTTTGGACTTTGTTACTATTTTGTCGGCAAGTCATGGGCACCAAATAGTCATCTTGCCGCACCTCGCTAGTCTCCCGCATATTAGTAGTGCTCATGAAGGGATGGAGGATTTCCATACACAGATCCAATCGGTCCCCTTAGTAACCATTGTGCCACCATGCTGTGGCACGGTGGCACAATGGTTAGCACTGCTGCCACACAGCACCAGGGACCTCGGGTTCGATTCCCAGCTTGGGTCACTGTCTGTGTGGAGTCTGCACGTCCTCCCTGTGTCTGCGTGGGTTTCCTCCAGGTGCTCCAGTTTCCTCCCAAAGTCCGAAAGACATGCTGGTTAGGTGCAATAGCCATGCTAAATTCTCCCTCAGTGTACCCGAACAGGCACCGGAATGTAGCGACTAGGGGATTTTCACAGTAACTTCACTGCAGTGTTAATGTAAGCCTACTTGTGACACTATAAACAAACTTAAAACTTAAACCTAAGGGGGCACTCCAGGGATCCAAGTCATGGCTTGCCGTAGTTTCAGGCCCAAGACCTTTTGGAATCCAATCTGAGCCCTGCTGCATTGGCAACTTTCAGTAAAGATATTGCAAGTTGGTTTCTAATGCATCATCTTCATGAGCATTTCATGCCTGGACCGAGAGGCAGCTCCACTGTCATCAACCCAGTCCCACCCTCATTAAAATATCAATAGTATATTAATGTTAATTCTATATAAAAAAAACATAGTTTGATATATTGATTGTCACGGGAGCAGATTCAAAATTATCCAGGCAGAGTGGCTAATTTTCATTAACAACTTTCAAGTTAACTGCTGCTTTGAATTTACTGCATGTTAAAATGCAGACATTTAAAGTTGAGAGAAGAAAAACATCCACTGGGAACCTCTCAACTTTAAAAATATCCATGCATTTAATACAGAATGTAGTGTGAGAGATAATATGTCTTGGGTTTCTGTTTGAACATGGCACTACACTGATACATTCCCACACTGGCGCGTGCATTATAATAATAATTTTCAGCAAGTTTTTGATACTAAAGGGATGATACTTATTTTAGAGATTGAGGGATACATCATACTTCATAAATCAAATGAATTGTGACTAAAACTACTGATTTCCACTTTCGTAACATCACCCAACTTCACTCTGTCTCAACACATCTGCTCCAGAAATTCTCATTCATGCTTTGCTTATCTGGAAACCTGACTATTCCAATGCACTCCTGGCTGGTCTCCCACATTCTACCCTCTGTCAACTTGAGGTCATCTAAAACTCAGCTGCCCACACTTTAACTCACAGGAAGTTCCATTTCCCTATCGCTCATGTACTCGCTGATGGACAGTGGCTCCCAGTCAAGCAACATCTTGATAATAAAAATCTCATCCTTGTTTTCAAATCTCCCCGTGGCCTCATCCCTCCCTATCTCTGTAGTCGCCTCCAGCTGCACAACCTTCCGAGTTATCTATGCTCTGGCCTCTCATACATCCCTGATTTAATCACTCCACCATTGGTGACCACGCCTTCAGTTGCCTGGGCCCCAAGCTCTTTACCCTCCCTTCTCATCTCTGCTTCTCTACCTCGCTTTCCTCCTTTGAGACCCTCTTCAAAACCTACCTATTAGCTTTTGTCATCTGACCAAATATCTCCTTATGTGTCTCGGTGTCATAATGTCTTTCATGATGCTCCTCTGAAGCACTTTGGAACATTTCAGTATATTAATCTAAGTATAGATCAATTCTGCTGTTATTAAAACAAGTGCCAAACTCACTGGAAGCATTTAAGTTTAAGTTTATTTATTAGCGTCACAAGTAAGCTTCCATTAACATTGCAATGAAACTACTGTGAAAATCTCCAAGTGGGTGGCAAGGTGGCACAGTGGTTAGCACTGCTGCCTCACAGCACCAGGGACCCTGGTTCAATTCCTGGCTTGGGTCACTGTCTCTGCAGAGTCTGCACGTTCTCCGTGTCTGCGTGGGTTTCCGGGTGCTCTGGTTTTCTCCCACAGTCCGAAAGACATGCTGGTTAAGTGCATTGGCCATGCTAAATTCTTCCTCAGTGTACCGAAACTGACGCAGGAACGTGGAAACTAGGGGATTTTCACAGTAACTTCATTGTAGCGTTAATGTAAGCCTACTTGTGGCAAATAAATAATCTTTAATTTTAACTTAGTCGCCACACTCCGGCGCCTGTTGAGGTGGGGGAAAATTTAGCATGGCCAATGCACCAAACCAGTGCATGTTTCAGACTGTGGCGGAAACTAGCACCCGGAGGAAACCCATGCAGACATGGGGAGAACATGCAGACTACGCACAGACAGTGGCCCAAGCCAGGAATTGAATCCGGGCCCTAGGCGCTGTGAAGCAGCAGCACTATGATACATCATATTTTTTGCTTCTAAGATGAATCGCTATGTGGTACCTGTGCGCTAAAATGTAATTCAAAACATAGGATGAGATAAAAGGAAAACTATAATCTTATTTAGAAGTAGCATTGCCAAATGGCTTGAACTGTTTTGAAATTCAAGGTGTCTGGTCGATGATAATTTTGAAACACATAAACCACTTTGTGGATGATGATGCTATCTGAAAACTAACTTCAATAAAGTATTAGCCGGAAAGGTAAGAGGAAATCGCTGTGAAGATAATTGGACTGAAAAGGAGCAGGTTGTAAAAATAAACACAAGTCAGTACAGATAAATGTTATTTCCTCTACTCAAAAGAAAAATTTAATTTTAGAATTACTTCCATCGCTAGGCCATGTCGTTCAAACATCTGAAAATGTCATTTTCTGCATGTCTTCAATATTGTTCTTGCAAAATAAGATCTTTGATAACAAAGATATGTGAAAAAATGTGGATCAGGGTGTTGCAGAATTATTAGGGAAAATGCGCTGTCTTTGCAATCTGCAAAATAGCAAACAGAGGTTAGTGTGCTTGAAGCCACTCGCAATGTTATTACTATCTCAATCATTTTGGTGTGATCCTTACTGGATTACTAACCACTTGGTAGTCTATTGCATTTTTAAAAAAGTCTTCTATCTAACATTCTTATATTACAGCTCAATGTGTGGCAAAGTGTGTGACATACTTGCACCTCACCAGCTTAAGTATCACTCACGAAACAGCACTAAATCACAATGGAGAACTTGGCAATGACCATGGAAGAGACAGGTGCAAAACTCCTGAAAGCTCGAGCTGGCAGTCAGCAAATAATTGCCAATAATACAAAGTGGGAAAGGGGAACCAATGAACCCACTTAATATATCATCCATACCTCTATTATGCTCTATCAGTAAGCCATGCATTTCTAACACTAACAAGAAGGCTTCAGAAACAAGTTTGCAAATAATTATAGTATCAACATCAAAATCTTTTAAACTTAACCATGGACTGGCAACTGTTGCGTTGTAAATCTCTTCAACATTTTTCTATGAAGGGCTGCCCTTCATCCAGGTGTCTGGGACTTGAGTCTGTGGGAGCTTCCCACAGTTATCATTGTGACAGCCATCTGGTACCCTTAATAAAGAGGCCCAACCAGGTGGTAAACCCAAACTCCAAAAATCACCCTGTGTAAACAGTCTTCAGGCTGAACCTCCCAGAGTGCAGTCTAGGCTGCCTTCCTATTCAATGTGATCAACATCAGTGTATTTCGGAGCAGGACAGTCTGTGTGGAGTTTGTACACCAGGGGCTGGATTTTACAACCTCTCACCACCACCCCCTCCCCCCCCAATCCCCACCATCCCCCCTCACCCCAGCCACCAGGTGTGCTTTGGGCCAACACAACCTCCTTCCTGTCCATCCGTGATCCATTCCCCATAACACAGGGAGTGCTCACCCTTCAGCTTACTGAGACCCTTAACTGCCCAATTAAGTGGCAATTAGGACCTCAATCCACCTCCACTCCCATAAAATGCCGGGCAGTGGCAGGCAGGCAGGCCACAGTGCAGAGACGCTTTTAAAAACTTTCTTTTAAGTCAGGAAGGAAGGAGAGGCACATTAATCGAGAGGTGTCCTGTGCACAGCAGGCAACCCCCTCACTCAAGATGTCACCCCTCCTTTGTTCCTCCCCACCTAGCTTCCAAATCCACACACCTCACTACCCCACCCATTGGGACTGGGACTGTTCGAGGGCAGGTGCTGCTGTCCAGAGAGGGATACAAATTCAACACTCTGCTTGTTTTTGCAACCCCCTGATGTATTATCTCTTTATTTCGAAGTTAGTCCATTTGGGAGGAACAATATCCCCATCTTTCCTCTCCCCAGGTAGTCCACCCCAGAGGTCTTTGTATGGTTGATAGCATAACAATATATCCATAGACCATAGCAGGGCTTGGTGTTTATAGGTGAGAGGGTGAGTCAGTGCTTGCTGCAGCCAGCTGACATCCTTTATGGTGTATGCAGCAAGATTGCAGGTGGGGTACATAGGATACAAGAGGACTGGAGTGAATCAGTTGGATGCAATGATCCCCAATTCCTCACCCCCAGCATTTTCCTACTGCAGTTTCCAGGAGAATGCCAGCCTCAGCCTGTGAAGGGCTTCAGACTTGATAATTTTCACCGTAGTGGCCCTCCGGTACCCCACTTCACATTGCCTGACAATAGGCACAGCAGAGGTCCCATGCAATGTCAGTCAAATCTTTATCTCCACCAAAGATTACTGCTAATTGTGGCTGATGTGCATTAATTAGCTTCCAACTGGTGCCATGCACAGATGCCACCCCGAAGAAACACATAAGGGGACGGGTATATCAGGGAACCTGCACTGACCTCTCTCTCTACAAGTCCCCAACACCAGCCACCTCCAAGTGTGCCTCCAAGGCCTTAAAAATCTCCCCATTTTCCTGACTGTACAGCTGTATAAAATTGACACACTAACCCTAACCCTAACACATGATGGGCTCTCACTGTTGTATACCATTGATTTTGCGAGAAGAACAAACATGTATTTCTTTGTCATTTTGATGTTGATGAAGTGTTGGGTTTTGTTTTTCTCTTTCATTTAAAATTTTCACAACCTACCATTGAATAATGTTGCAGCTGCCTTGCTGTTAGAATAGGAATCTCTCTGGGAAGGACTGGTGCTCTCCAGGAATTAGAGGAAGAGGAGAAGTTGCATTGGAGTGATCACAAAGTGGTCTGCCTGTATCAGAGGAAATAAAAATTCGAAGAAATGCATAATCGTTGTTGAATAAAATGTCCACCATTTTAAAAATCACCCAAACTTCAAAGTCAAAAATACCCATGGTAAAGCACTATGGACCATGGAACCAATACTTGAGGTGTAGTGTTCTTGGAAGATGTGAAAATGCCATGGTTTTCAACTGAACATTCAATTTTTCACATTATAGCGTGCAATCTTGGAGTGTCTACCTGATACGTCATACTGCCTTATCATCTGCTTCAGCAACTCTTAGCTGTTACTGGCATGGTAGCACAGTGGTTAGCACTGCTGCCTCACAGCACCAAGGACCCGGATTTGATTCCTGGTTTGGGCCACTGTTGGTGTGGAGTCTGCACATTCTCCCCATGTCTGCGTGGGTTTCCTCTGGGTGCTGTGGTTTCCTCCCACAGTCTGAAAGACCTGCTGGTTAGGTGCATTGGCCATGCTAATTCTCGCTTAGTGTACCCAAACAGACGCCGGAGTGTGGTGACTAGGGGATTTTCACAGTAACTTCATTGCAGTGTTAATGTAAGCCTACTTGTGTCACTAATAAATAAACTTTAACTTTACCGTTCTGTATGCGATGTGGACAGCATTGAGGCTGGTCATCACTTACTGCCATAAATAGTGCATTGCTTCTCTAGGGAGTATATGCTGGGGAGACCCCTCCTCAGGCCCACTTCACGGGCTGAAACTTCCCTCTTTGGGCAGGAAGCAAGATTCAGAGCTGAACTCGCCCTGGTGGGAAACATTCCCGAGGGGGAAACATCGGGAATGGGTCAGGAAACTGGCACAGTAGCTGGCGTCAGTGTCCTTTGGACCCCATCCACCTTGGTTTCTGCCCTCAGTGGTAAACGAAAATTCATCTACACGTCCGGTCGCCTCTTATATGTTAGTCTTGGCTCCGCGGTAGCACTCTCACCTCTGAGTCACGAGGCTGGGAATTCAAGGTCCACTCTCGGCTAAGCGTTTAGTGAAGAAATGAAAAAGTATTGCATCTTTCTGATGAAACATTGTACTCGGGCTCCTTTACAAGCATGTAACAATTCAATTCTGCTATTTGAAGGAGACTAGGAGAGTATTTGCAACACTCCCCCAATCGCTACCAAAACACACTAAATGTTTCTTTTGCCTGCACAACAGTGATGACACATCGAAAGTAATTGGCTGAAAAGTGCTTTATGATATCCTGAGGACCTGACGGGCATTAAGTAAGAAGTTTGTTCCTTCTAGAGGATGGAACGGTGGCCTATTGGGTTAGCACTGCCGCCTCACAGTGCCAGGGACCAGGGTTCGATTCCTGTCTTGGGTCATTGTCTTTGGAGTCTGCACATTCTCCCCATGTCTGCATCGGTTTCCTCCGGGTGCTCCAGTTTCCTCCCACAGTCCAAAAGACGTGCTGGTTAGGTGCATTGGCCATGCTAAATTCTCCCTCATTGTACCCGAACAGACGTCGGAGTGTGGCACCTAGGGGATCTTCACAGTAACTTCATTGCAGTGTTAATGTAAGCCTACCTGCGACATTAATAAATAAACTTAAACTCATATCATAGCGTATGATGCTATAACTTTCTATCATTTGTCCAGAATTGATGTCTTCATATTGAAGATGTTTTACTTTATTTTAACCAGAACATGTTCCTCCCTGCACCTCATCCCCTCCCCCTCCACCCCCTACCTCCCCCCCTCCCCCCACCCCCCTCCTGTCACCCTTGACAAAGGCTGGTAAAGGAAATAATTATTTTGAAGCCTTCCAGAGGCTGAAACCAATATTGCATTCCATATGCAACCGCTCACATTTAAATACATATGTCCCTTTAACTTTGATCTATGAGTCAGATTCTCCACATTTCCCATTAGACTGGTTCCAGTCCAAGGCCAAAGTTGTACTGGTGGCTTAGAATAATTATTCCAAAGAGTTGACAACTGAATATTGGGGACAGTCAGGAAACCTCAGTGGTAAACGAAAATTCATCTACACGTCCGGTCACCTGTTATATGTTAGCCTTGGCTCAGCGGTAGCACTCTCACCTCTGAGTCACGAGGCTGGGAATTCAAGGTCCACTCTCGGCTAAGAGTTCAGTGAAGAAATGAAAAAGTATTGCATCTTTCTGATGAAACATTGTACTCGGGCTCCTTTAGAAGCATGTAACAATTCAATTCTGCTATTTGAAGAAGACTAGGAGAGTTATCTCTGTCTGGTTATCTCTGTCCAGGGTCCAGGCAAAACTAACCTAAACTTAATCAGGAACTGAAAAATCTTTTTCTTCAGTTTGACCGTCATGATCAGCACAAATTTCAAGCATTTGGGGCTGAATGAAATCATGATACTAACTTAATCTTCAGGCTCCACCAGAGAAAGTCTCAGTTTAATCTACTCCCAGCACGAGCAGCTGGAGACATGTGCCCTTTATGTGACTTCCCCAGAGAACTTTTTTAAACCGACCAGTTTCGAAAACAAAAGGTCAACCTTAAGTAAATATAAAACTGACAGAACGGCTCAGCCATCTCCCTTGACCCCACATAAACCCTTCAATCACTACTGTTGAGCCAAGCTCTGGAAACGCAGAATCTGTTTTATTTCCTTGAAAACATTGTGGCAGTAATGGGCTTGAAATTATGACCTTCATGCAAACATTTTGAACCTACATCAGTCAAAGTTAACAATAGCTACCAGTCATATATCTGCAAACAGGTACTACAAGAACTGTAATTGTGATTAGATAAACTAAGGGAGGGGTGGGGTGGGGGGGGGGGGGTGCGGGAGAGGAAGAAAATTGCCATAAAACTAAATGAAAGGCGCATATGACAACAAGGTGAGGCTTTAGCCAACTGTGATAACCATTAGTGCCAGTATTTTGATGCTTGCAATCATTATACAGCATTCATTACACTGGTCATCATGTCTGGACTTCGAAGCTTAGAACGAACGAATAAACAAATTTGATTTGTTATTGTCACATGTATTAGTATACAATGAAAAGTATTGATTCTTGCGCACTATACAGACAAAGCATACCGTTCATAGAGAAGGAAAGGAGAGAGTGCAGAATGTTACAGTCATAGCTACTGTGTAGAGAAAGAAATAACTTAATGTGAGGTAGATCCATTCAAAAGTCTACTGGCAGCGGGGAAGAAGCTGTTTTTGAGTCAGTTGATACGTGATCTCAGACTTTGTATCTTTTTCTCGACGGAAGAGGGTGGAAGAGAGTATGGGCGGAATTTTACTGCTTGGGCAGACGAGGCTTGCAGGACGGAATTCTCCTTTAGCTTCGGGTGGGATTTTACGAGCCTTGCCTGAGTGAGGTTGTAAAATACCGGCCTATGTCCAGGGTGCGAGAGGTCTTTGATTACGCTGGCTGCTTTTCCGAGGCAGCGGGAAGTGTAGACAGAGTCAATGGATGGGAGGCTGGTTTCCCTTTGTAGTTTCTTGCGGTTTTGACTACTCCTTCTAAGAGATCAAAAGCTCTGAAAGTTTATAATGGTCTCCCAGTCACCTGCTATAATTCTGGAGTTACCACGGTCCAGTGGAACACCTGTGGAATTTCTGGGCTCAGAATCACAAACAACCAAAGGGGAGGATTTGCACTAATCAGATTTCCTCCTGAGTTTGTGGCAATGGAATTCATATCTTGCTTCACTGCGACCACCAACTTTATCTCCTATCGCTATGAACCGCAATCAATATTCCCTCCCTCTGGGAATGTTGTGTGAAGCCAAATCACTTAAGTGACATCTTATTTTTTGTGGCCTGTTGTGGTAGCGTAGCCCCTTTAAGGGAGTGTTCCCTGAGGGCCATGTGATTGGGCCTGACCCTATGGAGTGTCGAGGCAAAAGGTTGAGCCAATCAGGTGCAAGGGCACATATCCCAGATCGAAGAGGATCCTCAGTTGGAGCCAGGGAAGAGTATTGTATAGTCACATAGTTAATTCTGTCTGACACTTTATTGTAAATCGCTATTTATCGTTGGCAATAAATCTTTTGTTACTTTGAGCCACATCGAGTTGCCCTCGATTTATTACACCTGTGTGGGAACTTCCTGGTCACGGTCACACTGCTTAGAGGGAAAATTGGCCACAACCATTTTATTGTCAAACTGAGCTGTCTTGTTTAAGAGAAAGAGGGGGGAATTACAACATTACACATAGATACGGTTGTCTTCATACTGGCTTTCACAAAGGGAGTGTTTGACTGAAAAATAATAATGTGCACAAGTTAAATAGAAAATGAAAACACCAGAAAAGTTTATTAAGTTTAAGATTTTTAAAAAACTTGTGTCCACACATAATGAAAGAAAAACACCCGAATGAATCTTCATTTCAACATTCCAGTCTTGAGTTAGAAGTGACAAAAGCTTTACTTCTGAATTTAGTTCGACTCCCTTAAATTTGACCTTTTCACCTGAACTTGTGTGACAATCTTCACGATCCAATACTTTGATTTATTTTTCAAACAGTCTAGTCAAGCAATTAAAAAAGGATGCAGTCAGGTCAGATAAAAAATTTGCTGGAGGATTTTCCATAATTAGTGGATTGTGGTCTGAAAGCTGGGTAACAATATTAAGTCCTTTATGTGATTTGTACAGGTACATAAAGCAGCCATTGATTACTTCATGTAGAGTTTGTATAGGCTAGATGGAAGAACAGATAGGATATCTTTAAAACAATCATGAACATTACTCAGTAGCCACTGTGTCAGCTCTCATGCTCAGAGCAGCCAATTTGTAGCAAATGTGGCATTTCTAGTTTTTGCGTCAGTCAAACATTGCCTGATGACTTTGCCAGCTATGGTTCATATATTTGGAATACTCTTGGGAATTGTCCTCCACAACCCCTTCAAATCTCAACCAATGAACCGAACCTCTTTGATCTCACTAAAGATCACAGTTCCATAATCATCCCCTGTGCCTGGGACTATCATGAGTACCATCTCCTCAGGAAATTTATCATATTAGAAAGCACTACACTACTTTCAATTGACCACTTTTGTCCTGTTAGCTATTTTCCAAAAGGCAATTGCTCAAGAAAGCAAATTAAAAAGAAGGTGGTTTCCCAAAGCTCCCATTTTTTGGAAGAGTTTAGAACTGGCATTATATAATTCTCATGAATTGTATCAGATTAAATTTAACAGAAAGACATGTGGTCACATATATAAGGATCAGCTTCTGGAATTTGCTCTGATATCAGCTTGCAATTTGCCTTGAGAAAATCAATATTGAAAACTCCGTAACACATTCATCTTCTGCTATTTCTTTGTCCCCCCACACATCATTCAGACGGATGAATTTAACGACATTAATGAATGCTTTGAATGAGTTATTTCATAAATAATGAAACATTGGTTCCTGCCACTTCACTTCTCACAGTGAAATTAGAAACCGTTGGGATTTACTGGAACTTTGCTATTATTTATGGATGGGATGAAACAAGCCTTCAGTGCATCAAGAAGTTACAAGTACAACCATTCTAAATTAATAAGCAGAAAGGAAGGGGAATAGTCTTCATACAATTTTTTATCCTGTTAGTTTTTCAGATAACCCAAAGATATAAATCATGCAGAACTGTTTTTAGTGAACGGAATTTTTGAACCCACTAAAACTGTTGTTAATAAGAACAGAATTACGGGGGAGGAGGGATTTTCCGCCCCCTTTTTCAGTGGGTGGCAATGGTGGTGAAGGTGGAGAATTAAGGGGGAGTCCCAAAATGGCTTTCACATCGGCGGGATTTACCTGCTTGATTCTTCCCACCCTCCATCAGTGACAGAGGAACCCTATTTGAATACATTTAAATATAATTAGTGGGCCACCCACATACCCCAAGTCCCCACTCCACTCCGGGTGGCCATACCGCCAGTGCTCCTGACAGGTTTTTACAAGTGGGGAACTGGCAAACACAACCCGCCGGGGGCACACAGGAAAATACACCCACCCACCCCCCACCCCCCCGCCCCGCACCCCTCCGAGGGAAGAGGGTCATGCCCAGGCAGTACCCTGGCAGTACCCTGGCATTGACCCCTGACACTGCCGGGGGCAGTTTCCAGGCACTGCCAGCCTACATGGCAGGGACAGTGGGCTTCCGCTGGAGAGGTTCAGGTTGGGAGGGGTTCCTGGGATGGGAGTTGATATTCCGTGTCTGTGGGGGGAGGGGGGGGGAGGGTCCTTTTTATTTTTTTTTAGATCGAGACTGCCCTTACAAAAGGACGTCCCAATTTGTTCGGCGCCGAGGGTGCTGGTGGGGCGGGTTCATTCAGAGCCGAGCGTGACATCATGGGACCCACCTCCTTGATTTTGTTTTAACTAAATGTAGGAAAATCCACATCAAAGCAGTGGGAATCATTCAAAAAGGAAATAGAGAGAGTACAGGGCCAACATGTTGCTATAAAGATAAAGGGTGTCACTGAAACGTCCAGAGAAAAGATTTACTAGGATGCTACCAGGACTTGATGGATTGAGTTATAAGGAGAGGCTGGAAAGACTGGGACTTTTTTCTCTGGAGCATAGGAGGCTGAGGGGTGACTTATAGAGGTCTATAAAATAATGAGGGGCACAGATCAGCTAGATAGTCAATATCTTTTCCCAAAGGTAGGGGAGTCTAAAACTAGAGGGCATAGGTTTAAGGTGAGAGGGGAGAGATACAAAAGTGTCCAGAGGGGCAATTTTTTCACACAGAGGGTGGTGAGTGTCTGGAACAAGCTGCCAGAGGTAATAGCAGAGGCGGGTACAATTTTGTCTTTTAAAAAGCATTTAGATAGTTACATGGGTACGATGGGTATAGAGGGATATGGGCCAAATGTGGGCAATTGGGATTAGCTTAGGGGTTAAAAAAAAAAGGGCGGCATGGACAAGTTGAGCTGAAGGGCCTGTTTCCATGCTGTAAACCTTTATGACCGCTATGACTCTAACCCAGGATGTCAAGCGATACACAGGATTGGATAAGGAAATAAAGGGAGGCTTGTTGCAGATACAGGAGCTCAAAACTGTGGATGCCCAAGAGGAGCCTGGAAGGTGCAGAGGGGTATGTAAAAAATAAATGAGGAGAGTGAAGAAGAGGCATGAAAAAACACTGGCAGGCAAAATAAAGAAAAATCCAAGGTATTTTATAAGTATGTTAGGAGCAAGTGGGTACCTAGGGAATAGTTGGATTCATTAGGGACCAAAGTGGCAATCTGTGTGTGGAGCCAAACAATGTAATGAGGTATAAATTGAGTATTTTGCATTTGTGTTCACCATGGAGAAGGACGATGTAGTTATAGAAAACAGGAAGGGGGGCTGTGATATAATTGAACAGATTAGCATTAAGAGGGAGGAGGTGTTAACAGTTCTAACTGGTTTAAAAGTGGATAAATCCCCAGCCCCAGATGAGATATATCCTAGGCTGCTTTGTGAGGCAAGGGAGGAGATTGCAGGGGCTCTGATGTTAATTTTCAATTTCACTCCAGTCCTCCCTGGCCACAGGAGAGGTGCCAGAGGACTGAGGACAGCTAAAGTGCGACCATTATTCAAGAATGGAAATAGGCAAGAATCAGATAATTACAGGCCAGTGAGTCTAACATCAGTGGGAGGGAAATTATGGAAAAAATTCTGTGGGAGAGAATGAACCTGCACTTGGAGAGGCAAGGATTAATCAGGGACAATCAGCATGGCTTTGTCGGGGGAGATCATGTCTAACAAATTTGATTGAATTTTTTGAGGAGGTGGCTACACGTGTAGATGAAGGCAGTGCAGTTGATGTAATCTATATGGATTTCAGGAAGGCAAGGGAATATACAATGAACAGTAGGATGCTAGGAAGGGCCAGAGAAATCTTGGGGTTCATGTCCAAAGTTCCCTGAGGGTAGCTGGACAGGTAGATTAGGTGGTTAAGAAGGCACATGGGATACTCGCCTTTATTAGCCGAGGCATAGAATATAAAAGCTGGGATGGAGCTGTATAAAATGCTTGTTAGGCCACAGCTAGAGTGCTGTGTGCAATTCTGGTGGCCACACTATAGGAAAGATGTGATTGCATTAGAAAGGGTGCAGAGGAGATTCACCAGGATGTTGTCTGGGCTGGAATGTCTCAGCTATGAAGAGAGGCTGGTTAGGTTGGGTTTCTTTTCGTTGGGGCAGAGAAGGCTGAAGGGAGACCTGATTGAGGTGTACAAAATTATGAGGGTCATAGATAGGGTAGAGAGTAAGAAACTTTTCCCTTAGTAGACGGGTCAATAACCAGGGGGCAGAGGTTTGGAGAGAATTCGAGGAAAAACCCTTTTCACCCAGAAGGTGCTGGGAATCTGGAACTCACTGCCGGATAGGGTGTTGGAGGTTGGAACTCTCACAACATTTAGATGAGCACTTGAAATGCCAAAGTGCTGGAAAACGGGATTAGAATAGATAGGTGCTTGATGGTCAGTGCAGAGATGATGGGCCAAAGGGCCTCTTTCTGTGTTATAAAGCTCTATGACTCTCTGAACTGTAGTTTGTGGAGATTTAAGGGAAAAGATCGGAGAAGTCAATAGAAGGTAATAGAGGCTTTGATTAGCTCTTTGTCAGCAGTGAGGGGGGATGTTTTATGGGGTGCACAGGGGCTAGGTAGCAATAGTGAAGTAATTAAGCCACGGCAACAGATTTGCTGTGGGGCAGGAAGTTGGGATCAGGCTTGAATAATAGGGAAATGTTCTTCATTTCAGGACTTAACCAGAGCTGGAAATCTGGAAGCTGTCAGCATTAAGCCTGAAGGATGCATTTGTTGGCAGAATACAAAGAGCGTGATTTCAGTTTTGGTAACATTAAACAGATGGGTGTGTTGGCTCATCCAGTTCTTAATCTGGAACAGGAAAGTGTAGTACACCTTTGCTGGTGATCAAAGAGGTAGAAAGGTAGAACTCAATATTGTTGGGGTGTGGTCCGGCCCATGTTTCTGAATGATGTTAACATGAGATACTATCTGAATGATGAAGATGGAGCTGTGAGTACGCCAGAAATGGCTGCGCTGGGAGAAAAACCGCAGGAAGAGGATGTTGTGCTAAATTTACACCCAGTCATTTTCAGTAGGCCAAAAGTGGTGGGTGTGAAATTTCTTGGGACGGAGCCTGCCCTCCACCAGTGCTCTGTGAACCTGTGGGTGATTGAAGAACTGCACACGGATGTGTGGAGTTAGCTGCTCAGGTGAGTGGGAACACTCCCCATGCTGCACTGCTGTTCACTAATATCCAACAGAATTTAATCCCAGTTTCACAGAATCACAAAATCTTTCCAGTGCAGAAAGAGGCCATTCAGCCCATCAAGCCTGCACTGGCTCTCAGAAAGAACATTCAACCTAGTCACGCTCCCCTGCCCCTTGCACATTCACTCTTTTCAAATAGTAAGCCAATTCCCTTTTGTATACCTTTTGTATACCTCCATCACCTTCTCCGGAAGTTTGTTCCAGGCTCTGTGGTGAACCATCGTTGGTTCCCACTGGATAGTGCTGAGCCAGGGTCTGGCCAGTACTACAAGTATGTACATATATTGCTGTTGGGTTAGGGATGGGTTGTGCTACTTGTTGCTGTTGGGGTTAGGGTGGGGTTGTTACACCTTTGTATTGTAGTGTTGTGGTACATCCCAGTCGGGCTCCGCCTCCTGGGAGAGGTATAAAGGTCCCTGCTCTGGCTGGGACCCCTCAGTCTGGGATCATGTATATAATTGTTAGCTGCTTTGTTACAGCAAATAAAAGTCTTTATTTCCTGAGCATCAAGACTCGTGTATGATAACGCGCATCAATTTTATTTGCTGTAAATAAACTCTCGTCGAAGAAAAAAAAGAGAGTATGGAGCAGATACTGAAGCCGGAACGCCTTACACTAGATCCACGTGCGGTGGGCGCCTCTAACACCTTCGACCACTGGCTGAAGTGTTTCGAAGACTACCTGGCAGCCTCCGCAGCGGTCACCACAGATGATGACAGACTCCGGGTCCTCCACACTGTCTATCTCGCGATCCATGCGGCCACCGATTACACAAAGGCCCTCGAGCTTCTGAAGAAGCGTTATATCAAACCGCCCAACGAAATACACGCTCGTTACCTCTTAGCCACTCGACGACGGCAGTCTGGCGAAACGATGGAGGAATACGCGAACGAGCTCCTACAGCTAGCCAGGGGCTGTAACTGCAAAGCTGTGTCGGCTGAGCAGAGTATGAACGACCTCGCCCGAGACACGTTTGTGGCGGGAGTCGGATCGTCGTACATTCGACTCAAACTACTGGAGAAAGGTAACCTTGACCTTACCCAGGCAATAGAACTAGCGGAGATGCTGGAGACGGCCTCCAAAAGCCTAATATTGTATCCTGAAGACCACGTGGAGACAACGTGGCAGGAGCAGTCGCCAATCCCTCCTCGTCCCTCGGGTTCGAAATGCTGCGTAATGGCGTGCCCACACTCGGGCCTGACGACGGCAGCAGCTCCGGGCGGTCCACGGTGTTACTTCTGTGGGGGAGCGAAGCATACTCGGCAACGGTGTCCCGCTAAAGCTGAGTTGTGCTCCGCCTGCGGTAAGAAGGGGCACTATTCGAAAGTGTGCCGATCTAAATCTAGGAACAGCAGTGCGGCCTGCGATTCCTCAGAGCCCGGTTCTTCATCGTCGAAATCATCGAGGGTTTCGTCCACGTGTGAGGCCAGGACGATGCCATTACGGTAGACGGAGTCGGAGATGTGTGACCACCAGGGGTCGCTGCGTTTGGGGCCATCACCCACATGCGACCTATGGGAGCGGCCATGTTGGTCGGCACCGACCGCGAACGACCAGCAGGGGTCATCCTTGTCGATTTCAGCTGCCTGCAGTGGCGCTCATGAACCAATGGTGGCGTTGATCATCCTGGACCAGGCCAAGCCTCATAGACTTGACAAATCTATGATGAACATCCAGGTAAATGACCACTTGATTTATTGTCTGTTTGACAGCGGGAGCACAGAGAGCTTTATCCACCCAGACACTGTGAAGCGGTGTGGACTCCGGATTCAACCTGTCAAACAGACAATTTCTATGGCATCGACGTCCCGGTCTGTCACCGTGCTAGGGAGTTGCGTGGTAACTTTAACAGTGCAAGGCACAGTTTACGAGCGTTTCAAGCTCCTAGTGTTGCCGCACCTTTCCGCGCCAATACTTCTCGGACTTAACTTCATGGTCCACTTGAGGAGTGTAACCCTACAGTATGGTGGGCCACTCCCTTCACTTTCAGTGGGAGAACAGCAGCCTCCAAATTGCCAAACGCGCCCCGCCCGTAGCCTCTCGATGCTGAAGATCACCACACCCTCCCTGTTCCAGAATCTGGTGCCAGGCTGCAAGCCCATTGCGACTAAGAGTAGGCGTTACAGCGCTGAGGATCGGATCTTCATTCGATCTGAGGTTCAGCGGCTCCTCAAAGAAAGGATCATACAGCCCAGCGCTAGTCCGTGGAGAGCGCAAGTCGTGGTGGTCAAGAGTGGGAACAAACCCCGGATGGTCATTGACTATAGTCAGACCATTAATCGATACACGCAGCTGGATGCGTATCCCCTCCCGTGCATATCTGACATGGTCAATCAGATTGCGCAGTACCGGGTGTTCTCCACCATAGGCCTCAAGTCTGCCTACCACCAACTCCCCATTCGCCCAGAGGACCGACAATACACGGCTTTTGAGGCGGATGGTCGCTTGTATCACTTTCTCAGGGTTCCCTTTGGTGTCACCAATGGGGTCTCGGTCTTCCAGCGTGCTTTGGACCGAATGGTGGACCAGAACGGGCTGCGGGCTACCTTCCCGTACCTGGATAATGTCACCATCTGCGGCCATGAGCAGCAGGACCACGACATGAATCTCCTGAATTTCCTACGCACTGCATCTCGCCTGAACCTGACCTACAACAGGGAGAAGTGTGTGTTTTGTACGCGCCGTTTAGCCATCCTAGGATACGTGGTGGAAAACGGGGTCATTGGCCCTGATCCAGACCGTATGCGCCCCCTTTCTGAACTTCCCTTGCCCACTAGTGCAAAAGCACTGAGAAGATGCTTAGGCTTCTTCTCTTACTATGCACAGTGGGTTCCCAATTACGCGGACAAAGCCCGTCCGCTCATTAAGTCCACTACTTTTCCCCTAACGCCAGAGGCCCGATTGGCCTTTGATAAATTAAAAGCCAACATCGCGAAAGCTACGATGCACGCTGTTGATGAGTCCATCCCCTTTCAGGTGGAGAGCGATGCATCTGATTTCGCCCTGGCCGCCACACTTAACCAGGCGGGCAGCCCGTCGCATTCTTTTCCCGCACCCTCCAAGGCCCCGAAATCCAGCATTCAGCGGTGGAAAAGGAGGCCCAGGCCATTGTGGAGGCCGTCAGGCACTGGCGCCATTACTTGGCGGGAAAACGGTTCACCCTGATCACGGACCAGCGGTCCGTGGCGTTCATGTTTAATAACACGCTGAGGGGCAAGATCAAGAATGACAAGATCTTGCGGTGGAGAATTGAACTCTCCACCTATGACTATGACATCATGTATCGTCCAGGGAAACTCAATGAGCCCTCGGATGCCCTCTCGCGTGGAACATGCGCCAGTATACAGGAGGACCGTTTGCAGTCTCTCCATAATGACCTATGCCATCCTGGGGTCACTCGGCTCTACCACTTTATAAAAGCCCGCAATCTGCCCTACTCGGTGGAGGACATCAGGTCCATAACAAGAAGCTGTCGGGTATGCGCGGAATGCAAACCGCACTTTTACCGACCTGACCGGGCACATTTAGTCAAGGCCACTTGTCCCTTCGAGAGACTGAGTGTCGATTTTAAGGGCTCCCTTCCCTCAACAGATTGGAATGTGTACTTCCTCAACATCATTGACGAGTACTCTAGATTCCCTTTTGTTGTTCCCTGCTCTGAAACATCCGCCGCCACAGTTATCAAGGCATTCAGTGATCTTTTTACCCTGTTCGGGTACCCCGGCTACATTCACAGCGACAGGGGCTCATCGTTCATGAGCGATGACTTGAGGCAATACCTGCTCTCATACGGGATTGCCTCTAGTAGGACCACGAGCTACAACCCTAGGGGTAACGGACAGGTGGAACGTGAGAATGCTACAGTCTGGAAGGCTGTCTTACTGGCGTTGAAGTCAAAAAGCCTTCCAGTCTCCCGTTGGCAAGAGGTGCTCCCTGATGCGCTCCATTCTATTCGCTCACTCCTGTGTACGGCAACCAATGCTACTCCCCATGAGAGGATGTTTTCATTCCCTCGGAAGTCTTCCTCGGGGACCTCATTACCGTCTTGGTTGACGTACTCAGGACCTGTCCTCCTGCGGCGACATGTAAGGGCCCGCAAGTCCGACCCGTTGGTCGAACAGGTCCATCTCCTCCACGCCAACCCTCAGTATGCCTATGTGGCATATCCTGACGGGCGAGAGGACACGGTCTCGATCCGAGACCTGGCGCCAGCAGGGGACGTAGCAACCCCTGTCGCTCCCATACCCCCGGTTACAAACCCCTTAACTCGTGTTTCCCCCCCCAGACACGGCGCGGGCAGCATTGGGACCATTGCTTAACCCTTTTACTCCCGTGTACAGCTTGCCTGAGTCCAGAGGATGGTCGCCACTTCAGGGCGTGTCGGGACTCCATGGATTACCGTCACCTCAGGGTCAACCGGCCTGTGAGTCTGTGGAGGAATAGCTGGACATCGCCTTGGGGAGAACGCCACCGCAAGTGCCTACTCCGGTGTCACCGCCGGTATTGAGGAGGTCACAACGACGGTGCGGTCCCCCTGACCGTCTGAACTTATAGACTGATGACAAATCATTCTGTTTTTGTACCCCGCCGGCCTTTGTTCTCAAAGGAGGGGTGAATGTGGTGAACCATCGTTGGTTCCCACTGGATAGTGCTGAGCCAGGGTCTGGCCAGTACTACAAGTATGTACATATGTTGCTGTTGGGTTAGGGATGGGTTGTGCTACTTGTTGCTGTTGGGGTTAGGGTGGGGTTGTTACACCTTTGTATTGTAGTGTTGTGGAACATCCCAGTCGGGCTCCGCCTCCTGGGAGAGATATAAAGGTCCCTGCTCTGGCTGGGACCCCTCAGTCTGGGATCGTGTATATAATTGTTGGCTGCTTTGTTACAGCAAATAAAAGCCTTCATTTCCTGAGCATCAAGCCTCGTGTATGATAACGCGCATCAGGCTCCAACCACCCTGTGGATGAAAAGATTTTTCCTCACATCACTTCTACTCCTTTTGCCGATTATTTTCAATCTGTACCCGCTCGTTCTTGCTGCTCTCTTGAGTGGGAACGGTTTCTCACTATTTACCCTGTCCTTCGCCTCAGTATCTTGAATACCTTTAACAAGTCTCCACTCAGCCTACCTTTCTTCAAGAAAAAGAAACCCAACCTCTCCAACCTATCCTCATAGTAACAGTTGTCTATCACAGAATCATAGAATCCCTACTGTACAGGTGGGATTACTGACAGCAATCCCACCCAGGCCCTATCCCCATAACCCCATGTATTTACCCTGATAATCCACATATTTACCTTGATAATCCCCCTGACACAAAGGGGCAATTTAACATGGCCAATCCACCTAACTCGCACATCTTTGAAGTGTGGGAGGAAACTGGAGCACCCGGAGGAAACCCACGCAGACACGGGGAGAACGTGCAAACTCTACAAGGCCGGAATCGAACCCGGGTCCCTGGCATTGTGAGGCAGCAGTGCTAACCACTGTACCACCGTGCCGCCCCCACCCCTGGAATCAATCATCTGAACCTCCACTGCACTCTCTCCAATGTCTTCACATCCTTCCTCAAGTATGGCGCCCAGAATTGGACACAGTACTCCAGATGCGGCCTAACTAATATCTAAACTAATATCTTTTAGCTCACTCACTTTTAAATACCTCGTCCAATCCATCTTCCCCCCCTCACTCCTGACACCCTTTAAGTTTAATCCCCTTCTCCTATTCTCCTATCCGCACCCTGCACCCTTTAATATCAAGCAAGCACCCCGGCCCCATCCTCAAGGTGAATTTCAGGAGATTTTGATGTAGGATAGGATACTGATTGTGGGAAAAGGCAGTGGAGAGATCGAAGAGATTTAAGGAGTGAGAATGGATCATTGTCACAAATGAACAGATTGGGGGCGATTCTCCCAAAAATATTCTAAGTGTTGAATTCGCGAAAAAACTGGAGTAAATCGATTGGTTTTTCAGCGGGAGTTTCAAAATGAATCTTTCACACCCAGACCTCTCACTCCCCCTGCACGGCCCGATCGCTAGTCTCCCGGACATGTCCGGTCAGCCTCGAACCTACCCCCTCCGCCCCCCCCCCCCCCCCGGCCCACCGGGGAGTCTGATCTCCCACCCGCACACCCCCCCCCCCTCCCCCCCCCCCCCCCCCCCACTGGCAGTCCCAAACCCACCCAGTCACAGTGCCAACACCTCCCCCCTGCAGTCCCGATTCCCCCTAGCAGGCTGCCCCCCCCGCCACCCCCCCCCGCATCCGGATGGCTAGGCCCGATTGCTGGCCTCCCTCCCTCCCCCATTGATCCCAACTGCAGAGCGGCAGCCCCACCAATCGCCCCAGAGGCTCCGCGCCCCAATCAGTCCCCGTCCCCCAGAGGCCTTGCCCCATCAGGCCCTGCCCCTCCATTAGGCCCCACCCTCTTGGTACTGCCTCATACCCAATGGGCAGTGCCAAGATGGCCCCTGGGCATTGGCACTCTGCCCCTTGGGCATTGCCAGGGGACCCAGACTGGCATTGTCAAGGTGCCAATGCCTGGGGGTATCCCCCTGGCGCCCAGGATTGGACAAAGAACTCCCTGTTCTATAGGGTATTTCACAATAAAGTAAATCTTTATGGGGCAAGAAGGTTTGGTCAATGATCCACACAAATGCACCCTGAAAAGGCTAGAGAGACTTTGGGAAATCTCATTGCCATAGGCAGTGGAGAGAAACCTCTAAGAAAAGATCCATGCTAGCACTCTTGGGTAATTTCAGAAGTTGTAAAGATATGAGGCACCAAGGAGAAAAGAGAAAAATGAAGGCATGAGATCTAACTGTCCTGCCCAATCTGAACAGGAGCTCGTTACTTATCACAGTGGTTTTGCTATATAATGGGCCTGTTATATTCCATCTTAAACTCTTATTAAACTCAACCATTTTGGTTGTAGTCAATGCTGATTGATTATATTGTGACAATATCAACTGTCTTTTGATTGATTACAATCACATCAGTAAGCCCATGTTCATCATGGCTTCCAAGACACCCAATCTAACTTTCCCAAGGAAGGTGATTTGTACCAGGTAAAGCAATCTTATTTCAGGCCATTGAAATCTGAGGTTTCAAAGGAAGTGGCATTGATGTCTATCAAATGGTGAATGATATTAAGGTACTGAGTTTTCAAAGGGTTTCTTTCAATCTCCCACTACAACTTTGATGGGGACTTAGCAGAATGCCTGCAATGATCATGTTAATAACTTACATTGGTCAAATACTCTTTCTTCAGGAGTTCCATCAAGCCCCTGCCAATGTTATGATGGGAGATCAGGACAACTTCTGCAGAAATTTAAGGTCCAACTGTCCAGCTCTGAACTGTCAAATTATTTACATTCAAATCGATTGATAAAATAAAAATCAATGCATTGAAATCGCAACTTTCACATCCTCAGGACATCCAAAATGCTTCACAGCTAATGAAGTACTGCAGTCAGTACTACAAAGCTGCTAACTTTTGCAAAGAATTCTGAGAAACGGGTAATGGGCAGGATTTTCCGGCCATGCTCACCCCAAAACTGGAAAATCCTGCCTGAGGTCAACGGACCTTTGCATGGTCCATCCATTGCCTGCTACAATTCCCATGGCGGGCGGGACAGGAAACTTCCCCCCCAATGATCATTTTCTTTCAGTGGTGTTCAGAGATGCATATTAGCCACAATGCCAGGAAAATTCCTCTAGTGTGGAGCTTGAACCACTCCTTCAGAGGAGAGATTACTATCATTGTTCAGGCATGTCTGTGATATAAAAAAGTGAATTGGGTTTCCCTGATATAATAGCAGGAAGTGCATTTTATAATATGGTATTGAGTTAAACCATAAAAATTCAATATTGCTCCATGTTCTGTGTTAAGTTAGTAAGAGTTTTAACAACACCAGGTTAAAGTCCAACAGGTTTATTTAGTAGCAAATGCCATTAGCTTTCGGAGCGCTGCTCCTTCGTCAGAGGGAGTGGATATCTGCTTGCAAACAAGGCACACAGAGACACAAAATCAAGTTACAGAATACTGATTAGAATGAGAATCCTTACAGCCAACCAAGTCTCAAAGATACAGACAATATGAGTGGAGGGAGCATTAGGAAGAGGTTAAAGAAATGTGTATTGTCTCCAGACAGGACAGCCAGTGAGATTCTACAAGTCCAGGAGGCAAGCTGTGGGGGTTACTGAAAGTGTGACATGAACCCAAGATCCCGGTTGAGGCCGTCCTCATGTGTGCGGAACTTGGCTATCAGTTTCTGCTCAGCGACTCTGCGCTGTCGTGTGCTGTGAAGGCCGCCTTGGAGAACGCTTACCCGAAGATCAGAGGCTGAATGCCCGTGACCGCTGTGTTAAGTTAGCCAAGCATAACTAAGGTATCTACACAGATATTAAAACTTAACAACCCTGAGTTACGAAAGAGAAATAAAAAGTCTTGGTTATCCAATAATCCCTAATAGAAATATAGCTGCATTAAAACATAAGAGTGCAAGCAGGATTGAAATCAATTATGATTCGCCCCTTGACTAAACAGCCTTATCCACTCCATCTAGGCTTGGCCATGAAGAATGGCCACCTGGGTAAGGTGACAAAGAGTTGTGTGTGTTCATGGAGTTGTAATTAAGTTAGTGTCTGCACCTTCACAACAGGGAAGAAATGCAAAAGGAAAGGAAGCAAGTCATAGAAAACTTGATAATATCATGTCTTTCTACATTATTACTTTGTTTGCCCCATAACTTCATTATCTAGTTAGGCCAAAGTATCTTGTAGCACAGTGTCAGCAGGCCACAATTTAGCATGTTTACTAATTCCTTTTTCTATTGAAGTGGGAGTCTAATCTGAATATATTTCAGATGCATTCAGATAACTTAGCCAACAGATTTTAAAACAAAAGGCACTCTGGATAAAACATCAATCATATAATTGAGGAAATACGATGATCGTCCAATCTCTTCCCAACAAGTGATTCTTTGACAGCTTTGATGATGTATTGCAAATGCCGCAGTTTTAGAGAGAATGAACCTCATGTCCTCAGGTTAATATTAATGTTGTCAAAAGAAGCAATTTGCAGATGTCAACTATTCCCTAATTTAATAGTTGGTCATTTGTCCCTGTTAAGAAACGTGCGTCTCCTTTAGACACAGTTTGATGTCTGCGGACTGTTTATTGTGTCTAGGGAACATATCCTGGCTTTTCACACATTATTATGCTACTAATCCTGTTCTATTCGGTGCAGTAAGTGCCTGGAAAATAAGAATCACATTTTTGGCTATAGCATTTGGATGAACCTAAGCGAGAGCCCCAGGTTTGGACTAGAGTAAATATCAAGTTAACTGGGGATTTATGCTGAAATGTGGATCAATTTCCGAATGAAAAGTAATCAGTAATATTGCTGACAATAGTACACTGAGGGAGAAATTAGCATGGCCAATTCACCTAACCTGCACATCTTTGGACTCTGGGAGAAAAGTGGAGCACCCAGAGGAAACCCACGCAGATACGGGAAGAATGTGCAAATTCCACACAGACAGTGACCCAAGCCAGGAATCAAACCTGGGTCCCTGGCGCTGTGAGACAGCAGTGCTATACTATACTAGACAAATGTCACAAATTATCCAGTCAAACTTGATAAAGAATATGAACTCACATGCACACTTTGCATTTTAAAAAGTCCCATCCGGGTGATGGGGCCTCGCAGCGAGGTGAGTGTGGAGGGAGGGTGATGGGGCCCCGCAGCGAGGTGAGTGTGGAGGGAAGGTGATGGGGCCTCGCAGTGAGGTGAGTTGGAGGGAGGGTGATGGGGCCTCGCAGTGAGGTGAGTGTGAAGGGTGATGGGACCTCGCAGTGAGGTGAGTGTAGAGGGAGGGTGATGGGACCTCGCAGTGAGGTGAGTGTGGAGAGAGGGTGATGGGGCCTCGCAGTGAGGTGAGTGTGGAGGGAGGGTGTTGGGACCTCGCAGTGAGGTGAGTGTGGAGGGAGAGTGATGGGGCCTCGCAGTGAGGTGAGTGTGGAGGGTGATCGGGCCTCGCAGTGAGGTGAGTGTGGAGGGTGATGGGGCCTCGCAGTGAGGTGAGTGTGGAGGGTGATCGGGCCTCGCAGTGAGGTGAGTGTGGAGGGAGGGTGTGGGGGCCCCGCAGTGAGGTGAATGTGGAGGGTGATCGGGCCTCGCAGTGAGGTGAGTGTGGAGGGAGGGTGATGGGGCCTCGCAGTGAGGTGAGTGTGGAGGGAGGGTAATGGGACCTCGCAGTGAGGTGAGTGTGGAGGGAGGGTGATGGGGCCTCGCAGTGAGGTGTGTGTGGAGGGTGATGGGACCTCGCAGTGAGGTGAGTGTGGAGGGAGGGTGATGGGGCCTTGCAGTGAGGTGAGTGTGGAGGGTGATGGGGCCTCGCAGCGAGGTGAGTGTGGACGGAGGGTGATGGGACCTCGCAGTGAGGTGAGTGTGGAGGGAGGATGATGGGGCCTCACAGTGAGGTGAGTGTGGAGGGAGGGTGATGGGACCTCACAGTGAGGTGAGTGTGGAGGGAGGGTGATGGGGCCTCGCAGTGAGGTGAGTGTGGAGGGAGGGTGTGGGGGCCCCACAGTGTGGTGAGTGTGGAGGGTGATCGGGCCGCGCAGTGAGGTGAGTGTGGAGGGAGGGTGATGGGGCCTCGCAGTGAGGTGAGTGTGGAGGGAGGGTAATGGGACCTCGCAGTGAGGTGAGTGTGGAGAGAGGGTGATGGGGCCTCGCAGTGAGGTGAGTGTGGAGGGAGGGTAATGGGACCTCGCAGTGAGGTGAGTGTGGAGAGAGGGTGATGGGGCCTCGCAGTGAGGTGAGTGTGGAGGGAGGGTGATGGGGCCTCGCAGTGAGGTGAGTGTGGAGGGTGATCGGGCCTCGCAGTGAGGTGAGTGTGGAGTAAGGGTGTGGGGGCCCCGCAGTGAGGTGAGTGTGGAGGGTGATCGGGCCTCGCAGTGAGGTGAGTGTGGAGGGAGGGTGATGGGGCCTCGCAGTGAGGTGAGTGTGGAGGGAGGGTAATGGGACCTCGCAGTGAGGTGAGTGTGGAGGGAGGGTGATGGGGCCTCGCAGTGAGGTGAGTGTGGAGGGAGGGTAATGGGACCTCGCAGTGAGGTGAGTGTGGAGGGAGGGTGATCGGGCCTCGCAGTGAGGTGAGTGTGGAGGGTGATGGGGCCTCGCAGTGAGGTGAGTGTGGAGGGAGGGTGAGGGGGCCTCGCAGTGAGGTGAGTGTGGAGGGAGGGTGAGGGGGCCTCGCAGTGAGGTGAGTGTGGAGGGTGATGGGGCCTCGCAGTGAGGTGAGTGTGGAGGGAGGGTGAGGGGGCCTCGCAGTGAGGTGAGTGTGGAGGGAGGGTGAGGGGGCCTCGCAGTGAGGTGAGTGTGGAGGGTGATCGGGCCTCGCAGTGAGGTGAGTGTGGAGGGAGGGTGATGGGGTCCAGCAATTGCACAAGGCCACAGGGTTTTGAGATGTTGGGTTATATGTGTGACTTTGTGTGATTTATAGAATAGCAATTTTCAGACCCATTCTGGGCTCCAGAAGGAGCAGGAGAGCAAAATAAAGGCATTTCTCACAGGAATAAATGGAAAATCAGTAGTTGGGGCATCATGAAGTTGCCATTGTATAAGTGACACAAATCTATGATGGTCACCTTTACTAAGACTAGCTTCCAATTCGAGATTTTCCAAAGCCTTGGCTGCACTCCTTCAAGGCCAGGGCGGCATGGTGGCACAGTGGTTAGCACTGCTGCCTCACAGCGCCAGGGACCCAGATTCAATTCCAGCCTCAGGTCACTGTCTGTGTGGAGTTTGCACATTCTCCCCTTGTCTGCGAAGGTTTCCTCTGGGTGCTCCGGTTTCCTCCCACAGTCCGAAGATGTGCGGGTTAGGTTGATTGGCCATGCTAAATTGACCCTATTGTCAGGGGGATTAGGAGGGTAAATGAGGGTTATGGCAATAGGGCTGAGGTGGGATTGTGGTCGGTATAGACCCGATGGACCGAATGGCTTCTTTCTGCACTATCCGGATTCTATGATTCTAAGGCACAGGATAGAGACCCGATTTTCCCCCAATTAGATCAGAGGTAGGAAAGGTCGAGGCTGGTGTCTGTCTGACTGGCTGTGATGTGACCCTTCCACTTACCTGGGCCCCGTGACTTCCACGGTTTCCCCTTGTCTGGCCCTCTTGCAGTCCCAGCCATGGCCACTGCTCCTGGTGGCACTGCTGTGCTGGAAGAACTGCCAGCCTCCGATTGGCCGACAGCACTTGGAGGCAAGTTCCTCATCCTGACGGCCCTGGGAGGCAGATGGTGGCGTAGTGCTAATGCCACTGCACCAGTAAATCCAGAGGCCCGCGTGAATGCTCTGCTGACATGGGTTCAAATCCCACCACAGCAGCTGGTGGGATTTAAATTCAATTAATAAAAAATCTGCAATTGAAAGCTAGTCTTCATAATGGTGACCAGGAAACTAACATTGATTTTCATAAAACCAATCTGGTTCACTAATATTCTTTTGGCTAGGATCATGGGTGAGATCAGGTGTAATACATGTTCTTGTCAGCTTGGATCTAGTATGTCCCTTTGTTGGGACCATGAATTAGATTCAATTTGAATTGATTTTTGGAGCAAGCAAGGAGATGTATTAAAGCTTACCTCATCCACCCTGCACAAAGGCTTTGTAACTCAGAGAAAGGAATACAATTTTTAAAGAATATCTTGCAGGGAAGGAAATAAGCCATCCTTACATGGTCTGGCTTATGTAAGACTCCAGACCCATAGCAATGGGGTTGATTCTTAAATGCCCTCGGAAATGGCCTAGCAGCTACTCAGTTCAAGGGCAATTAGGGATAGGCAATAAATGCTGGCCTAGCCAGTGACACCCACATCCCATAAATAAAGTTTAAAAACCTGAATCCTCCTTTTCACATCCTAATTCCCTCTCATCCCACAATCTCTTCTGATTTACAAGCTGCAGGTGGTGTAAACATGCACCTTTTACATTCCCTCTCCTCTCATAACCATCTAACCCTTGTGGCTTTTATCCTTCAAATATCCAAGAATTGCAACCTGTCAGGGAGTTGAGGAAGACCAAGAAGACAGTGAGATGAATATACAACATTACGAAACAGGAACATAAGTAGGTTATTCAACCCCTGCAGCCTGCTCCACCATTTGATAAAATCATGACTGATTTGTTTATGTCTTGATTTCCACATTCCCATCTAGCCCAGATTGCTTTTGATTCCCTTGTCTAACAAGAATCCATCTACCTCCGTCTTAAAAATATTCAATGATTCCCCCACTCCACCACCTTCTGAGGCAAAGGGTTCCAAAGTAGCACAATCCTCTGAGAGAAAAAAAATCCCATCTCTGTCCTGAAGGTTGCAAAATCAGTCATGCAGCACTAATCCAGCAATGACAACCCTGGGCTTATGCTAACAGGGAGTGAAAAAGCAAGCACTATGTTTTCTTAAACACTGCAGATTTTTTTCAAATATTTCAAAGGAAGAAGTTTTAAATACCTTGAATACCTTGACAGTTCCTTTTGACAGTTCCATTGAATTTAACGGTTCCAATGCTCTTATGCACATTTTACGCACATTCATGTCTACTTTTAACAATCTCAAAGGGGTACCTTACCTCTACAAAGGGCAGCTTATCTCTTCCAAAGTTGCCCTGGTCTCATATGCAAAAGGGTAATTTCCCCTCCAAAAGGGTGCCCCACCTATCCAAGCAACTCCACGAAGTTTAGACTTGCTCATATCAGGTCTACCGTGCACACTTCAGGTTTCCCACCCTGAGATGGTGAAAATCCAACATGACTGGGGCAGCTGCTATTTCATCTGACCAGCTTGGTCTACGAACCATGGATGTGTACTTTGGAACAATCAACCCCCCACCTGCCCCGCAGTGCCCCTCCTCCCCCCGCATACCCCCCTCAGCATACCCCTGTTAAATTGGAGCCTCTAGAGCCATTTTTGTGATGAAGAAGAGCCTCACCTTTGTGAAACTTCATGCCCTGAAGACACTGAGGTAATGAATTTCTTGCAAATGAATGTGGAGTCCTTAGCTTAAGGCTGCGTAAGTTCAGGAGCTGGTTCTGGTGTATGGGAAAAAAGACTGTGGCAGTTGCTATTGTAATGAACACAGTTAATTGGGTAGTTTAATACTGAACAGTTTTACTTCACAAGAAATACTGACTTTATGTGTTATCACATTTCAAAGCATTTTACATATTGTGAATTACTTGAGGTGCAGTGACTGTGTTGGAGACTAACATGGGGCTATTATGCAAATGCTAAAATCCCAAACAGTAATGAACAACTTGCATTTTTGTAATAAAAGCAAATTACTGCAGATGCTGGAATCCGAAACAAAAAATAGAAAATGCTGGAAAATCTCGGCAGGTCTGACAGCATCTGTGGAGAGAGAATATCCAGACTTGAAATGTTGGCTCTATTCTCTCTCCACAGGGTGGCATGGTGGCACAGTGGTTAGCACTGCTGCCTCACAGCGCCAGGGCCCCGGGTTCAATTCCCGGCTTGGGTTACTGTCTGTGCGGAGTCTGCACATTCTCCCTGTATCTGCATGGGTTTCCTCCGGGTACTCCGGTTTCCTCCCACAGTCCGAAAGATATGCTGGTTAGGTTCATTGGCAATGCTAAATTCTCCCTCAATATACCCAAATAGGTGCCTGAGGGGATTTTCACAGTAATTTCATTGCAGTGTTAATATAAGGCTACTTGTGACACTAATAAATAAACTTAAAACAGATGCTGTCAGACCTTTTGAGATTTTCCTGCATTTTCTGTTTTTGTTGTATTTCTGTAATGGTTTTTATGACCTTAAGACATCCCAAAATACTTTACAATCACTGAAATCTAAAATTTAGTACTTAATCTTTCAGGAGTGAAATTAGAAAACTTTTACACCAAGGGCAGTAGAAGTTTGGAACTGTTTTCTGCAAACAACAGCAGATGCTAGTTAAGTATCAATACTAAATCAGTTGTTAGATTGGAAGCTGAGAGTGAGGTCTGACATGTAGTGAAAGGGGTAGGAAATGGCCTGGTTACAAATGTTTGTGCACACGAGATGAAAATGCAGGTGCTGTGACCTCAACACTCTGTGAAAGCATGTTTACGGTATTTGTGCGTGGAAGTGTGTGCCAGTTCTTTTGAAAAAAAAATTGTTACTTACTTATGCCTGTTGTTTCCCTGAGCCAATTTGAATACTGTAGTGTGTCGGAAATTAATTCTTCCCGTGTGTGTTATGGCCTTAGGTCGAATGGAGGAGGTGATTGTTATTGAGGATGCCAATGGATTCTTCGAACTCTGCTTCTGAGTGAGTCCAAATACCCTATATGTCAACACCAATACAGAAAGTAATGTTTCTGCCTGACTGCTCTAACGAGTTCATGAGAATGGAAAAGGAGCCCTTGAAATCCAAAACGTACCCCCCAAAAATCAAAAAAGTAGCCCCTGAGAAAATTTCAAGAAGAGAAAGTGGAAAATCATGTCTAACAAATTTGATTGAATTTTTTGAAGGGGTAACCAAGAAGGTAGATGAGGGCAGTGCGGTTGATGTTGTCTACATGGACTTTAGCAAGGCCTTTGACAAGGTACTGCATGGTAGGTTGTTGCATAAGGTTAAACCTCACAGGATCCAGGGTGAGGTATCTAAATGGATACAAAATTGGCTTCTTGACAGAAGCCAGAGGGTGGTTGTAGAGAATTGTTTTTCAAACTGGAGGCCTGTGACCAGCGGTGTGCCGCAGGGATCAGTGCTGGGTCCACTGTTATTTGTCATTTATATTAATGATTTGGATGAGAATATAGGAGGCATGGTTAGTAAGTTTGCAGATGACACAAAGATTGGTGGCATAGTGGACAGTAAAGAAAGTTACCTCCAATTGCAACGGGATCTTGATCAATTGGGCCAGTGGGCTGACGAATGGCAGATGGAGTTTAATTTAGACAAATGCGAGGTGATGCATTTTGGTAGATTGAACCAGGGCAGGACTTACTCAGTTAATGGTAGGGCATTGGGGAGAGTTACAGAACAAAGAGATCTAGGGGTGCATGTTCATAGATCCTTGAAAGTGGAGTCACAAGGTACACAGAGTGGTGAAGAAGGCATTCGGCATGCTTGGTTTCATCGGTCAGAACATTGAATATAGGAGTTGGAACGTCTTGTTGAAGTTGTACAAAACATTGGTAAGGCCACACTTGGAATACTGTGTGCAATTCTGGTCACCCTATTATAGAAAGGATATTATTAAACTAGAAAGAGTGCAGAAAAGATTTACTAGGATGCTACCGGGACTTGATGGATTGAGTTATAAAGAGAGGTTGGATAGACTGGGACTTTTTTCTCTGGAGCGTAGGAGGCTGAGAGGTGATCTTATAGAGGTCTATAAAATAATGAAGGGCATAGATCAGATAGATAATCATTATCTTTTCCCAAAGGTAGGGGAGTCTAAAACTAGAGGGCATAGGTTTAAGGTGAGAGGGGAGAGATACAAAAGTGTCCAGAGGGGCAATTTTTTCACACAGAGGGTGGTGAGTGTCTGGAACAAGCTGCCAGAGGTAGTAGGAGAGGCGGGTACAATTTTGTCTTTTAAAAAGCATTTAGATAGTTACATGGATAAGATGGGTACAGAGGGATATGGGCCAAATGCGGGAATTGGGATTAGCTTAGGGGTTTTAAAAAGAAAGGGTGGCATGGACAAGTTGGGCCGAAGGGCCTGTTTCCACGCTGTAAACCTCTATGACTCTATGACTCTAAGAACAACGAACAAAGAGCAAAGAGAAGTACAGCACAGGAACAGGCTGTTTGGCCCTCCAAGCCTGTGGAAATCATGATGCCCTAACTAAATGAAAAAAACTTACTTGAACTGTATCCCTCTATTCCCTCACTATTCATGTACCCATCCAGATGCTTCTTAAATGTTTCTAATGTGTCTACTTCCACCACCTCCTCTGGCAGCGTGTTCTACCACTCTCTGGGTAAAAACCTTTCCCTGCACATCTCCCTTAAACTTTCCTCCTCTCACCTTAAACCTGTACCCCCTTGTAATTGACACTTCCACCCTGGGAAAAAGCCTCCCTGTCTATGCCTCTCAGGTCTCCCCTCATCCTCTGTCTTTCCAGTGAAAATAATCCTAGTTTATTCAACCTCTCCTCATAGTCAATGCCCTTGAGACCAGGCAACATCCTGGTGAACTTTCTTTGCACTCTCCCCAAAGCTTCCACATCCTTCTGGTAGTGTGGCGACCAGAACTGCACATAATACTCCAAATGTGGCCTAACCAAGGTTTCATATAGTTGCAACATGATTTCCCAACTCTTGTACTCAATGTCCCAGCTGATGAAGGCAAGCATGCCATATGTCTTCTTAATCATCTTGGCTACGTGTGTTGCCACTTTTAGGACCTGCACGCCCAGATCCCTCTGTATGTTAATGTTCCTAAAGGCTCTACCATTTACAGTATAATTCACATCTAAATTTGATCCTCCAAAATGCATCATCTTGCATTTGCAAGGTGCAACTCCATCTGCCATTTCTGTGCCCAAGTCTCCAATCTATCTATATATCCTGTTGTATCCTCTGACAGTCCCCAGCACTATCAGCAACTCCACCAATCCTCGTGTCATCCGCAAACTTACTAATCAGACCACCCACATTTTCCTCCAGATCATTTGTATATGCTACAAACAACAGAAATCCCAGCACTGATCCTGTGGAACACCACTAACTACAGATCTCCATTCTGAAAAACATCCTTCCACTGCTACTCTCTGTTTTCTATGACCAAGCCAAGAAGACACCTTGGAAAAAAATGATTTGATCCCTGGACAGAAAGATAGAACTAGGCCAGAAACACAAAGCTGAACTGATGTCGTAAGGCTGTCATACTTGTGAGCAAAGATATTAGAGGGGATATTGCTGCCCCCCACCCACCCCTGCTCCCGTGCAGTGACATAATGATATTCAACATTGGGAACATCATTATAATGCATTTATATATAATTATCAGGTCTCTGTGCCTGAATATCCCCTTCCCATAAGAAAATCCATTTAACCCATTTAAGTTGGAGTGAGGGCAGACGGGTGTGAATTATGACTGGTCTGTCACAGTGTGCACCCAACGGGCAGACCTCCCATAGGAGCTCAGGTGAATGCATTGCTCAGTGGGGAAGAGGATCATTCTCAGGCACTACCTGGGCTCTACCCAGACATTGCCTAGGCACAATCTGGAAACTGGTGGGGGTTTGCATGGTGGTGGGGGGGGGGGGGGGGGGGGGGGGGTTATTGGGGGGGTGGGCGAGGGGGGGAGTTAGTCCCTGATGAACACTTGTGTACTGTGGTGGCCTTTGAAAATGGTGCCCTGACCTTTAAAAAACTACATTGCTGGCGCGGCAGTCTGCATCAAAGCCCACCCCACCAGCATGACGGCCCTTTGAAGTCTTTTCTCTACGTTCCCAACAATACGGCAGAGAAAGCCACCATTGGTGCTGGCGGCTTCAATGCCCCTTTCCTGTCTACTGTTGCATTCTGCCAAATACAGGTAAAATTCCGCCCATTACTTTCCAAAAGCTTTCCAATTTGATCATCCATTTCCATATCTCATGGGCTTACCTAACACTCACTGCTCTGGGTGGAAACTCACTCGCCTCCTGTTCTTGTTTTTTATCACTTCCTTTGAATGTGAGCCAGAAACAACCTTTTAAATGAAAACCTTTCTTCCTGCCTCATTTGACTATGTTTTGCATGTGGGTTTAGCTTCATTTTAAGCCCAGCTTGCAGAGACTGGGAAGAAAGACTTTAAGAATTTTGGATCCCTTGTGATGGCACTGTTGGGTAGCACATGCCCAATTTCTTCTCCCGCTTCTTGAGTTACGTCAGTGCTATTTGATCATCTGTTCCCCTATCGGCACCCAACTGTTAATATGATGGAAGTGGTCTCGGCAGGAATCTTCACCGGTGCAGGATGTTGTTTATGGTGGACTTGGGTGGCACAATAAATCTTAAACACTTACAGGTTTTGGGAAAGTTCAAACTGCAGTGGACCAACAATCTCGTGAAGTTTAAGCTCTCCCTGTGTGGCCGACATGGTGGCCACTTCAGCACAATAACTGTTGCTGGCTGTTCTGGTAATTTAACTTGCCTGCAGATTACAGTTTCTCTTGGAAAATTATTTTTCACCCAGTACGTATTAAGATGCATCATTTCGGTCACATTGTGGATGGCAACATCTTTCATGCAATTGTTGTTAGATTATAAATCAATACATTAACAACAGCTATTATCTACACAGTTGGTCAGTTTAATCTTGTTCGCTAATGTTGCTAATCTATGCCTCTGTGCATAAAACACGGTCTGTTAGAATCATTAGACTCGTAAAAAAATATTGAAATGAATTGAATTTGTCAGGTGAATAAAATTCACTTTTGTGGGCATGAATTTAACAAGATACATCTGTGGAGTTATGTTTCCAGTGGAGTAATGAATTAAGCATTCGTTGTTTAATATCGACCCATATTTGAACATATTTCTGCTGCTCAGATCACCGTTCTGCACTAAAAATAACAATTGCCAAGAAATATGGCCCATATTTCACATACTGCTGAAATATAATTTAAAATTAAATATAGTAACAGCTGTAAAAAGCAGACAGAATTGCTTTTCTTGGCCTACAAGGGTTGGATGTTGAACTTAAAAAGCCTCCTTTTCCCTAGTTTTAGACTCACGATGTATTGACGACTCTGAGCTCCAGATGATTGCTCATGTCTACCAAAGGCCACACATGGTTCTTCCGTTTTCTAAATCGTTAAGATCCATATTTCACATATTCCAATATTTCCAATCTGAATCACTATAAGGGATGCAGAGGCATCCACAGAATTTTCAACCTTCAGAGATTTCCAAGTGGCGCGTTCCCAGATATTGAGACTCATAGAATTCCTACAGTACAGAAGGAGGCTATTCAGCCCATCGAGTCTGTACCGACAATAATCCCACCCAGGCCCTATTCCCATAACCCCACACATTTACCCTGCTAATCCTCCCGACATTAAGGGGCAATTTAGCATGGCCAATCAGCCTAACCTGCACATCTTTGGACTGTGGGAGGAAACCGGAGCACCCGGAGGAAACCCACACAGATACGAGGAGAATGTGCAAACTCCACACAGACAGTGACCCAAGGACAGAATTGAACCCGGGTCCCTCGCGCTGTGAGGCAGCAGTGCTAACCACTGTGACACCGTGCTGCCCCCAGGGTACCCCCTGGGGTATAAAGAAAGGGGCAGCCATTTTGGATGTTCGAGAAGGGAGTATTGACTCCAAAGCATTTTGAAGTTTTCACATGTTGGACCGTGTTTTCTTCCTGTGGGAGGGTATTTTAATTCCTCGGATCGGTGGGTGAAGGAAGGTACGGAAGTGAAAATTCGAACTTCTGAAACGCGATCCAAAACAATCTTGAATGGTTTAAAGAAGTTCATTTAGGCATGTGTGCATAACCTGCTCAGTGAAGGCAAGTCTATCAATGCATATGAACATTTACATTTTCACAAAAGGAGGTTGTTTTTTTAGTAGAGAACTCAGTGGATTTAGTCTGACAGAAACCTGCAGTGCCTTAGAATTAGGAGCAGGAGTAGCCCCCTCGAGCCTGCTCCATCATTCATCACCATCATGGCTGATCGTCCAACTCAATAGCCTAATCCTGCTTTCTCCCCATAACCTTTGATCTAATTTGCCACAAGTGCTATATCCAGCCGCCTCTGGAATACATTCAATGTTTTGGCATCAATTACTTCCTGTGGTAATGAATTCCACAGACTCACCACTCTTTGGGTGAAGAAATGTCTCCTTATCTCCGTCCTAAATGGTCTACCCCGAATCCTCAGACTGTGACCCCTGGTTCTGGACACTCCCACCATCGTGAACATCCTCCCTGCATCTACCCCGTCTAGTACTTTTAGAATTTTATAAGTCTCTATGAGATTCCCCCTTCATTCGTCTGAACTCCAGCGAAAACAATCCTAACCTAATCAGTCTCTCCTCATACATCAGTCACGCCATCCCTGGAATCAGCCTGGTAAACCTTCGCTGCACTCTCTCAAGGGCAAGAGCACTCCCGATGGCTCGCCATCTGACTCGGACTTAGCAGAGGCCTCTTCCTCAGCAGTGATGGTGAGCTTGGCTGTCCCTGCCTCCTCCCTGCTGTGGACACATATCTGTGCAGTGACCACCAGAGTCAGAGTCCGAGCCTAAACTAGATTGATGAGCTAACAAGTTGTGTGTCTCTGGGCTGGTGGAGAGTGGATATGAACTGAGTGACAGCTTTCCAGGTAAGATGGTCATTGTCCTCAGTCCCTTGCAGGCTGGGACTGGGGCTGAGCTCAGGACCGGGGTTCTGGCCTCACCCTCTTCCTGCTGGCACCATGTCATAGAAAGAGAGAATGAATAACTCTGTGGGCTGCCTTCCACAATGTACAGAGCCTCACCACCAGGTTTCGGTGAGCTGAGATTAAGTATGCTCCCTCACTGGATGGCTGAGGAAGGCTGATCTCATCATCACCACGATCTTCCTCTGCCATCTCATCAGCGCACTCTTCATACTATGTGCAGTGGTCAAGATGGGGGGTGAAGATTGGCCATTGCCCCCTCTTATCTTCTCTCTGCTGTGCACTAACTTGTCCTGAATAAAGATCATTAGTGACCACTTGTGATTCAGGGGATATTGGCATGCTGCCAATCTTCATCACCAAACCACTGGCAACTGTATGCCATATGCTGCTAGCCCCGTGTGTACGTCAGCAGCACTCTCCACAGCCACCAGTTCCAGCAGCTCGAAGGGCGAGGACAACGGGTGCATGGCAACAGCAGCAGTTGCCCTCTTTGCCCACCCCAGCCCCCTCACAAAATTTAAGCCCTTGATGTGGCTGGATTAGCAACCCGCAGTCACCTCCTACCCTGTAGACCACATGGACTGCAGTGGGGCTATAAAGCAGCAGTGTAGGGTGGCCCTCCTGTGCATGGAGTTGGCACTCATCCCCCTGGCAACTGCCTCCCATGTAGGGTGGTGAGACGGGCAAGCCTCCTTCTCTCATCCTCTGGTAAAGGATGTCCCTCCTGTCCTCCACTGTGTTCAGAAGTGTGTACAGTGAGGCATCATTGAGCCTTGGGGCTGGTTGAATTCTGCCTGCCATGTTCTGCTTGAAGTCCAATCCATGATGAATAAATAGCTGCCTTTAAAAAATGGCGTCCAGATATGACACTGCACGAATCATCGGGAATCCCTTGGCTGCATAATGAGTCCAGTATTGCGCGATTCACTGGATTTTCTCACGGCTCTGTGGCAGGGGTCCTCAGACTTCCCACACCCGCCACGGGACTTTGGCCCAGAACAGTGATTCCACCCTCAGTCTGGGAAAAATTAAAAAATCCTTCACATGAAGTGGTACAAATCATTACATTTTAATTGCTAGTATACAAAAAGGAAACTTAATAGCATGGTGTCTGACACCCATGCATATACCCTTGATGAACTATTTTGTGATTACGTCAGGGGGTGTGGCTGTCACTGGCAAAGCCAACATTTATTGGCCATCCCTATTGCCCTTTATAATATATGTATATAACGTATGTTGGTTTGGGGTGCATACTGCCCCTTTAAGAGTGTGGGTCAGGTGACCCCTGGAGATTGGCTCCTCCCAGTGTGGGACCCGGTTGTGCAGTCTTAGATCTGACTGTGGAACAGTGCACACTTGAAATAAGGAGCTCACCATGTTCAAGTTAACAAGCTGACCTCATGTTCTTTAGACACCATAAGTCGATAGGTGCATACATAACACCCTTGAACTGAGTAACTTGCCATGCCATTTAAGAGTCACAGTTTGGAAACATATGAGGACCAAATCAGGTAAGGATGTCAGATTTTCCTCCTGAAAAGACATTATTGAATTGGATAGGTTTTTACTACAATTGATCATAGAGTCCCTACCGTGCAGAAGGGACCACAATCCACAATCCCACCCAGGCCCTATCCCCGTAACCCCACGTATTTACACTGCTAGTCCCCATGATACTAAGAAACAATTTAGCATGGCCATTCAATCTGACCCGCACATCTTTGGAGCGTGGGAGGAAACCGGAGAACCCGAAGAAAACCCAGGCAGGGGAGAAAGTGCAAACATCACACAGACAGCCACTCAAGGCTGGAATTGAACCTAGGTCCCTGGCGCTATGAGGCAGCAGGGCTAACCACTGTGCTGCCATGCTGCCCACGATAGTTTGTGATGCACATCAATTTAGACACGAGGCTCGAAGCTTCAGCAAATGAAGGCTTTTATTAACTAATAATGAAGCTATCAGAACTTTAGTACACTATCCCAGACTGAAGGGGTCCCGGCCAGACTAGGGACTCTTATACCTCTCCCAGGAGGCGGAGCCCGACTGGGATGTGCCACAATAGTAACAAACACAGGTGTAACAACCCCACCCTAACCCAACAGCAACAGTAGTACAATCCAACAGTAACATATGTACATCCTTGTAGTACTGGCCAGCCCTAGCTCAGTACTATCCAGTGGGAACCAACGATGGTTCACCACAGTTTGATGATTGATGATAGCTTCATGGCCATTATTACCAAGGTTCACTTTCAATTCCAGATTTTTATGAGTCGTATTTAAGTTCCACCAGTTGCCTCGATAGGATTTGAACCCATATCCTCAGAGCAATGGCCTAGGGCTCTGGATTATTACCCCAATAACATTACCACCATGCCACCATCTACCACAAAGTGCAGCAGCTGCCTCCTACACTCTCTACCACTTATGAGGAGTGCATCCCTTTTTGCTTCAGCAGAGTTAGAGGCGGACTGCTCAGATTCCTGCCCTGTCTGCAAAAATTATTTTGACCTTCATGCTTCAGTTCTGGAGCCCCTAAGGGCCCCAACAAAGACAGCTTCACCTGCAATTGTGCAGGGACAAACTCAGGCATCAGGAGAAAAGGGAGCATGTACCATACTGTCTGAGAAGGGGGCTATGGGTGAGAAATGGGGGTGGTTTCAATAGAGTTTCCATTTTTGTGTCCTCTTTGAAATTACCCCTCAGCTGGGCCAGCACCATATCCCTCCTACCACTCTGCAGCAGAGCAACTCGACTTGCTGAAGATCAGTGATTCATTGTAAGGCCTTGCATAATATGTCTGCCATCTCTGCTCATGGTACCAGTTCTTGCAAGCCCATTGTGAGAGCCTGCATAGATCCATTCGAGAACCGTGCTTGAAACTCAACAAGTGACAGTAGCAGGATAGACATTCTTGTATTTAGCTGCAACACCAATCCACTACCGTCAGAGCTGGATTCCTACATCCTCTCCACTAGAGTGTGTGTGACAGAACTGTCAGTAACTGGCTAAGTTGACACTGTAGCTTGTCATTCTCCTTTTCAATGATAGCCCTGTATTTCAGCATCTGGATCCAGCTGAGCAGAGCTTAGAGCGGAGCGTTACCCTGAAGCAGCCACTCCACAGCTGTCCCTGCCACCAGGAGCTGATCATGCTCTTTTGCGAGTCAGGGACCACCTGGGTGTAAGCCCAACTTAAGTCCAAGGGAAGCTATCCGAGTGTGAGTATGTGTTGGTGCATGGTTGTATGTCCTGTAAAGGGACAGCCTCAGAAGGAATCATTGCCATTCCTGTTTTCAGACTATTGTTCCAGGTGTGAAGCCCTGAAATAGAAAAGAAAGGGATACAATTTGGTCATGGCAAAGCCACAATCTTGACAATCACCGTGCCTAGTCGCTGGATTTCCCCAGCAAGGGTCTCTTGCTGGACTCTGCAAGTACTCAACCTGACACTGCAGACAGGAGTGGTCTTGTATCCAGAGGATTTAGATGAACTTCTACTCCTCAACTAACAAGGAGGATGTAAAGGAGATGGCAGAGTAGACAGGACAAGTTGATGTAACCCCAGACTGGAGGCAAGAACGCTTACAGGGAATAAGGGTGGAAAGTGACCCTTATTTGGGCCATTAAGTGGCTAAATTGGCTGCCTGACGGACAGTCGGAAGCTCAGGTGCCTGTCACTGGCAATATGCCATAGTGTGGAGATGCCGGCATTGGACTTGGGTAAGCACAGTAAGTTTCTCATAAAGTCTATCAACGATAGCCCACGACCATCAGACCGGACTTTAACCTGGTGTTGTGAGACTTTTTAATATGCCATGGCAGCAAGAAGACATCAGAGTATCCTCCTGGCAACTTCTCATATCATATTGTCAGCCCACCCACCATCCAGTCCACCTCCAAAGGACCAGGAAAATTCAGCCCTCTGTCTCACTGCATTCTTGAAGACCTTCACCTCTTGTCACTCACATCATCCCCTGTAGATTTTATCAATTTTATTTAACAGTACAAACCACCAAACACACCTGTAGCATTAAATACCAGTGCTACACAACCAAATTCTGAGGCATTTATCCTGTCAAATCACTGTACAGCAGTGACTAACTAAGCAGACAAATACATTGCGAGATCCATTAGGTCCAAGTCAAAAAGTGTCATCCTAATACACAGGCTGAGAACAATGTTCAATCTCAGTCACCAAAAAAACTTAAACAACATTGAGCTGTAAAAGTAGTGGAGAAAACAATGAGGCCAAGTTTTGGCCAGTTAGTTAACCGTAGGGCAGGCATTTCATTCATTTATTAGTGTCACGAGTAGGCTTACATCAAAATTGCAATGAAGTTACTGTGAAAATCTCCTAGTCGCCACACTCTGGCACCAGTTCAGGTACACTGAGGGAGAATTTGACATGGCCAATGCACCTAACCAGCATGCCTTTCAGACTGTGGGAGGAAACCGGAGCACCCGGAGGAAACCCACATAGAAACGGGGAGAGCGTGCAAACTCCACACAGTGATCCAAGCCAGGAATCAAACCCGGGACCCTGGCGCTGGGAGGCAGCAGTGCTAACCACTGTGCCACCCAGATTTGTGGAGATGCTAGAACAAGCAGGGAAAATGAGTCTAAGGACAATTTAGAATGAGGAGAATTTCTCCATGCAAAGAATGATCAGCATTTCGAATATCCTTAGGTGGGATGGGATGCTGGTGGAAATAGATCCAATCAAGATTCAGTTAGAGAGTTTGATCTTATCCCACCATTGGCCAGAATCGTGCAACATCTGAGTTGCAGTGGCCCCATTATCAATAGGCTGGGACCACAATATCTTTTCCCATTAATCTACTTGCTTTTTTTCATAGAAACTCTGCAGTACAGAAGGAGGCCATTTGGCCCATCGTGTCTGTACCAACCACAATCCCACCCAGGCCCTATTCCCATGACCGCACACATTTACCCTACAAATCCCCCTGACACTAGGGTCAATTTAGCATGGCCAATCAACCCAACCAACACATCTTCGGACTGTGGGAGGAAACCCACGCAGACACGGGGAGAAAGTGCAAACTCCACACAGACAGTGACCCGAGGCTGGAATTGAACCTGGGACCCTGGTGCATGAGGCAGCAGTGCTAACCACTGTACCACCCTGTTTTACATTGTTTTGCATTGTCACTGAATTTTATCATGCTGAAAAAATTAGAGCTTTTTCCCTGCTACATAAGAAACAAAGAAGTGTGAGCATTAATCCTTTAATAGCCAAAGGAGTTAATCTGGATCTCTGTACCTATGATCTCCAATTCAGTCGTAAAAGGCATTTATTAAAACTGCAAATATTAATAAGTGTTGTTTTAATCTTAACTCTGGACCCCAGGTTTAAGTTTCATTCCAATTACAAAAAGCGATGCAATCTTAATTTTAAGGCTGACTTTTGTTACCAAATTGTTGTTATATTTTAGTTTCAGATATGGAAAAAAAAAGTTTTAGTAGTTTTTGCTTTCCATATTTTCATTCTAGCATTTTCAGGAATGTTTTCTCACCACCCACAAGGCCAAAGAAATAATAAACTGGGCCTTGAGTGACAACCAAGACATTATTTGTCCATTTCAATTTTTAACATCTGTTTCAAGCATTGTAGACTCCTGGCCAGTGTTGTTTTAGCCTTAGAGATCATTTTGAATTTTGCTTCATACACATTATATGTATCCTTATCATAAACTTTAATCTTATTCTATCCTCGCTCTTCACAAGAAATATAATCCTGACTTTAATGACAAAAACATAATCATTGTGGCTTACAGCTATTTTCCTTTTTGTCGTTATCAATGAACACATGACTGTTTGCCAATAGTGGCATTCCATGTTTTCTCATTCCAGAAATCTTGCTTCCCAGCAGAACAGAACTGAAGGTGGCCTTCAGAATTTTGGGCCATGATAGTAAATTTGGACCAGCTCGGTTTTTTTTTATTTTATGGGAAGGAACGCAGCTGAAATCCCCATCCTCTGAGGCAATTTCCGTGGGCTCTTTTCTTTGCTGAGCTGAGACCAGCATTAATGACTGCTTTGAGAGCACTACGCCATCATTCCAGAATTAGCTGGGGGTGGCAGGAGAAAAGTCCATGCCCTCCAGGAGCTCGAGGCCTACTGAACTCTGAAGGGAATGATTGTGCCAGGCAGGGGGATCATTAGAATGGTAGCACATGAACATCTTAAATAATCTGTCTTGATCCTTTTAGAAACTATAAGACCATAAGACATAGCAGCAGAATTAGGCCACTCGGCCCATTGAGTCTGTTCCGCCATTCAATCATGGCTGATATTTTTCTAATCCCCATTCTCCTGTCTTTTCTCCATAACCCCTGATCCTCTTATTAATCAAGAACCCACGTGTCTCTGTCTTAAAGACACTCAATGACCTGGCCTCCATAACCTTCTGAGGCAAAGAGTTCCACAGATTCACCACTCTCTGGCTGAAGAAATTCCTCCTCATTTCTGTTTTAAAGGATCGTCTATAATAACATGATCATATTAGGGGCCTTGTGCTTAAACACAATGGAGAATTTGCCCCAACAGGATTGCTGCGTTATATATCTTTCGGTCATTCGCTTTCTCTCTCTCTCTCAGAGTGAATTGACTTCCAGAATCCTGGCTGGTATAGCCGAGTGAATGGCATCTCTCCTGGAAGTTTATTGGAAATTGCTTAATGGAATGAAGTTGCTTCACAGTTTTAGAGTGTGGGTAAGAACCACTACGGCTACCATTTCAATTTGAATACCAATCGTCCAGAACCACAACAGACTAGGAGATGGCAAGCACATCATTTTCCCACCAGCTAACGGATCTAAGAAACTCAAGCTAAAGTTCAGAATTTGAAACAGTCACCATGTATTTAAATCCTTAAATCTGCTGGAACATTTCAGTGCGAGTGTCCATCAGAACTGAAACTAGTGAGAGCCAAGGAAACCACCATTGCCTCCTGTTTCTGCAAGATTCATAATTTGGAAATTCACAGACAAACGTCCTTTGTATATTGCTGCTGCAATAAAAAAATGTATGTTTACTAAAAGCTGCAATAACACACTCAGCACTGACAGCATATAGCGAGACCAATCATTAACACTTTTACACTACCAGGCTGAGTCCTCCCTCACACAGTCTCACAGTTTCACCATGCCCACTTTTTCCCTGCACCAACACCTCCGCACTCCACATTCCCTCTCCCCGACCCTCCTCCCTCCCACTTCAGAGAATAACAGCTTCTATTTCAATGGTTTAAATCAACCCATGGAATTTCCAAACAAATCAACATGGCTATATATAAAAAGACAAGCTGGAAACTTAATAGTTAGCCCTTAACGCAGCATTTCACATACCTCCTGGTGAGTTTTATACTTTACTATTTGACTGTGGTAGGTTTCATCTCCTAGTGAAATCTGTTTTGTTGTCACATTCGGACACCGTCCACAAGACTCTGTTGTCCACTGTGAGCTATATATTAAAAAGTGAAAAACGCTCCACTGAATTTTACAAGCCCAGCAGCAAACTTTAGGACCTGCGTTTTGGCCCATATGGAAATGTTTGAAAAGACCTCAGTGAAGCATTCAATCAAGGGACAAGATGAAGTGAAACAGGTTTCTATTGTACCCTGAACCCTTCACATGTTCCTTTCGTAATCGCAATAGGAAAATGTTCCATTACATTTGGTGAAGGTGATATAGAATATCTTTTAGAGGATGAATAAAGGTTTGGTTTAGAAAATTTAAAAATAAATTCCAATACAATTTACAACTTTCTTACATTTCATGCAATTAATTAGAAGAACTGGCTGTAAAATTCCAGATTCCAGCCCATTTGCAATGAAGGGGCAGCACAGTGATTAACACTGCTGCCTCACAGCGCCAGGGACCCAGGTTTGATTCCTGGCTTGAGCCACTGTCAGTGCGGAGTCTGCACGTTCTACCCGTGCCTGCGTGGGTTTCCTCCGAGTGCTCCAGTTTCCTCCCACAGTCCAAAGATGTGGGGGTTAGGTGGATTGGCCGTGCTAAATTGCCCCTTAGCGTCAGGGGGATTAGCTAGTGTAAATGCATGGGCTAACAGGGATAGGGCCTGGGTGGGATTGGGTGACTGTCTGTGTGGAGTTTACATGTTTTTCAGGTGCTCTGGTTTCCTCCCTCAGTCCAAAGATGTGTAGGTTAGGTGGATTGGCCATGATCAATGCGCAGGGTTACAGGGATAGGGTGGGGGAGTGTGCCAAGGTACAGTGCCTTTTTGGAGAGTCAGTGCAGATTCAATGGGCCAAATGGTCTCCTTCTGCACTGTAGGGATGCTTTGGTGAGTTTTCCAAGTCTCCATGGGCATTTCTATCCTTTTGTTGATGGGATTAATGTTCTTATCCATTCTAGTATTATACTAAGCACCCTGAGAATACCAATGGAATCAGCACCTGCTGAGATTAGTGCATAATCATCCTGCCCTTTTACATTTCCAGCAATCAGGCAAAGATGTTCAAAGATTGGCCTTGGCGAGTCAAGGAGTGTAATCCTTAGGTGACATCACAGTTAGTGGTTATAACTAGGATGGAAAATGCAAATGTAACTCACTATTTTAAAGTTATTCTGTCCTTATTTCCTATTGTGATTATATATTCCTGTTCCCAGATCCAGATTTATAATGGAATTCACTGGTGTAAATTTCTCATGCAGTAATAACACCATTTTAGCAGCATTGGCATGATATCACCTTAAACGTCCTGTTCGTCAGCCTATACAACAATGAAACTCCGATGTTCCAACAAACTATGTAGGTTTTGTTACTTAATTTTAAATAATAGTATAACGTTGAAGTATGATATCAAAATAAGGGCAGTCTGGCTTTTAAACGTGCGCCCTTGCTCAATTACCCATTACCCTCTCCAACCTGGCTTAACCTGAAGACTACAGTTAATCCTTACTTTCACATTCATTTATTTTAACTCTCTGAGGGATCCTATGTATGCTTAGCTCTGTTTGCTTCATTTATGCAAAGACTTCATTTTAAGATATTTCTGCTTATGTAACTAACTCTGCTAAGCTTAAAAAATTGACTACGTTTTAAAACTCAGAAGGCATCCTGGGTTAGCTGAAAATTGACCGCATTCCTGAAAACCACACAGCAAGCAAAACAAGTTTTGATAACAACAGTTGCAAAACCTGTGTTTACCAGACAGAGACAGCTTGCAGAAAACATTTCCAATAATGAGATAAAAATTAAGATATGTTTTGGTTTCAGTGTGTGTGCAGAGTTCAGTTTGTTTTCGAGCTCCTGTCCAACGCAGTACAGGGACTGGCTTGGCAGCCAGTCTCGACATTTGCTTTCTCTCTGCTTTCTGTAATTACTTAATTTTCTTTACGTTTTGTTCAGTAAAAGATACTGGGCCAGCTTGTCAAAGAGGCTTGGTTCACTACCTCAGTGTCATTTACAACACTCTGCATGAAGGAACCTTTTGAAAAATAAGTTCAAGGTTCTCCTTATTCCCCCCACCCCATGCCAAGGTATGCCCCCAAATAACCCCTGTTGTCCTTCATGTCCCACATTCCAACGTACATCCCACACCCACTCCCTATGGCACCTCATGTCAAGGTATGTCACCACCCATCACCCCACAACCCTCATGTTCTCCATGTCAAGCTTTGGCACTTCCATGCCCAATCACCTATTGTGTACTGTATAGAACCATTGAACCCTATAGTGACAATAGAATGTATTTTTTAAAATTTAGAATAATAGTAGGAATAAACATGTCAATCATTCAAGCCCTTTAACATATCAATAGCAGAAACTATATACACTTGAATCCTCTATATCATAAATAAATAAACATTGTGCAACTGACAGAAGAAATCAGAAACTGAGAGCTATCAATAAAACAATGTTTTCCTTGGGGCTCAGATATTTTCTAATGGACATCTGAATTCTCAGCCAAGAATACATAATGGATAGAATTCTCCGACGGTTCACGTCCTGCTGCCGCTGCCAGCGAGAGTTTGATGCTCAGCCAAATCTCCGTTCACTGCAGCGGGACCTGAGAATCACAGCTATGGACAAGGTTGGAGAATTCGGCCCCGAGTCTTGTGTGCAAGCACAAAAACAATTAAATTGCTGAAACAGCTGAGCTGGGAGGGGGGCATGGGCCATGGGAGGTGGGGAAAGGGGCACGATGCGGCATGGATGGGGCATGCAGAGTATGTGTGGGGCATGAGGGTGTAAGAGGGGTGAGGGCTGGAGGGTCTTTCTGTTCTCATTATAACCGGGTTAACATCCCACCGCACTGTGGCAGCCATTTTAAACAGCTTCCTTGGCACCAAGAAGTCTCTGTGGCTGTCTCCAAAGGTTTTCCTGGGTCGACTGGCATGATGGCAGCCTACAACAGCCCTCATAATGAAAATTCCATCATTGTAGACAATTGATAGACTGTATTATATCTCATTTGTTGGCCTGGAAGATTCTGGAGAACATATTTAGTTAGAAACACAATCGTCATCTTGTGCTGTAAGTGGAGGAATATTTTATTGAGTAGATTTAAAACAAATTAAATCTGCATGTGGTCATTTAAAATCAATTTATTTTTATTATTAAGGTTGTTTAGTGTGCAAGATATGTGTGAAGATTATGTGACTTAGCCTGGAATATTCCTTTTAATGGTGAAAGCTTATTTTAAGCAGCTGTGTTATTAAATAGCAACAGTACAAGCAATTTCATTTTCATGCAAACAATTTTATCGAGTGCTAGTAGCAGTTTTGTTTAGTGTATGGAAACTCCTTGTGAGCCAAGCCCTGGTAGATTAGTAAGATCATACTCATTAGTGAACTTCAATGTTGACTCTTCCAAAACCGGCAAGCACCGAGGGGAAAGATCAGGAAGGATAAGTCTTCAGAATCGCAGTACCTCTCTCCCACCTCAGAGGATGGTAGTATACTTGAAGCTCCCCGAGATGGGAGGGAGCACATTGAGTCCCCCTTAAATAAGAAACACACCCTGCTCTCAACGACTCCTTCGTCAGGAGTTGCTTTAAGCAGAAGAAAATAATGTGATCGTCAGGAGCCTATGTCCCAAACTAGACATGCATCCCAATTGGGCCCTGTCACTGCCAAGCGTTGGTGAGACACACACATTATGTAGGCGTACCATGGAAGACAGTCTCTTTTACTCAGTTATTAGTCTCTCTAGGGGCTCCGTAATCTTCTTCCCAAGTTGTAATGGGAGATTGCGAGAACACCTGTGGAAATATTATCAAAGGTGCTGATTTTCTTTAATAGAGAATCCTCCTAATCCCCAGGTAAAAGAGCGTCAATTTGATGTTTTTTTATAATGGTGGAAGTTTATGAATGAAGGGAATGAGAGTGTAGGGTCCATTAATTTCTTTGAAACGATGAGGACAGCACTGGTACGATTAATTTCTTTTACTGAAAATTGTGGAGGACTAGGGCACACCTATTCTGCAAAGGAGTCAGCCAGCTCAGGAATTTAAGGTGTAGGCTTGTGACTTGAGCCAGCCCACACCATTAAGAGGCCCTATTAAAAATCACAAACCCCTGGAATGGGGTCGGAAATTCTAGAAAGGGGTCTTGGCCAGCATTTTCAGGTCCATGGAATCTCCCCAACTCTGAAAATCTAGCAAAATTATTTCTAGTTTTCTTTTTAAGATAGAAGTGTATTCCTATGAAGTATATTCAAAGTTAAAGCCATTCACTCTCCTTGAGAATTAACGCAAATCATGGAGAAAGATACTGGAGGTTGTTCTAGCGTTAAACTTTCAGTATGGATGGATTATCTTCTTGATCTGAACAAATTACAGTTGCCTCTTGAAGAATATAAATCTTATTGGAAACATAACTGCTCCACCAATCACTCCAAAGAGTTGTGAGCAGATTCAAATCATTTCAATGTAATCTTTAAAGTATTTTTTCACTGGCCTGAGTCTTGCATAGGTCTGGCTTTATGGAGAGATTTTCCTGAAACAAAAAGCTAAGTGCCCAACATGCAGGAATGGGTCCCTGTTGATGGGGACCATGCATGATCCCCACTGGTGTGGATCACCATCGGCGGGGGCAGAAACTTTAGCAAGTCCGGATGATTGAGTCCCGGGCTCACTAAATAGATGCAGAGCAGCTTTTGCATATTGCGCTGTTGCCCAGGTCGAGGCTGATTACATTGTAAAAAATGGACCGGGAAGATTGTGACTGGCATCTTCCCTCCCACTGACATCATGAGTAGCTCAGCGGGCCGGGAAAATCGCGCCCTACATATTTTTCCTTCATGAGTTGGTGCAATATTCATTGAATCATTGAATCGTACAGTGCAGAAGGCGGCCATTTGACCCATCGAAGGCCATTGTGCCACCCGATGTTTGGAGAAGAGGTGGACTGGAGGATTGTGGAGGGTTACAGGGTGGTGTGGGGACAAAGCAGCTGAAGTTTGGACATAATGACAACATTCAAAGTCAGAATGCACCTCCGTTTTAACTGTTTAAACCTTGCCTAACGGAAATAGAAATGGCACCAGCCAAAGGAAAAAATGTGACGACAAATTTCACAAGAATTAGGTTAGAGTATCTATGAGCTGAAATGAGGAGGGGTGGCAATTGTTTGCGTGAGTGGCTTCTTGCCAGGAAATCTTACAGCAAAACTATGTGACTTAAAAAGAAACTCAGATATAAATGTCCACCCTTTTCCTAAGTGTTCTGTTATGACTTTATGGGATTTAACAGTGCATATTAAGTTCACAGCTCCAATTTATCTGTCACCAGATCCCTCTCATTCATCTATCCTAGTTTGTCACCATGGGGAGGCTGCCCTTCAAATACATTATTTCAGAGCATCTGAGTACAACAGCGAGCGAGAGACGCTCTCAAATCTTTACATAGATCTCATCACATTTTTTAGTGAGTTGATTGATATATCACTGCAGACATATTAGAACCTGTTCCGTATCATAATTTTACCAAAACAGTCTGGATGTATGTAATGGAAGGGAAGATGAAGTAATTAAAACAATAATTATATTAATAAATCTCAAAGTTAACAAATCCTTAAGAAGCGACTTTGTTAATATTTGCGGCGCATCTTTAGAAGTAACAGATGAGTGACACTACAAGATAACAGTGCTTTGACTAAATAATACCAGTAAGCAGAAACAGCCCGTTAATAAGGCCATTGATACAGGCTTAACATCTCCACCACATGCCAGAATTTGGCAGAGAATATACCAGTAAAAATTAGCATTTTCCACAGATGAAACTCTTTCAAACTTATATTTAAAAGGGGATTAAATTGCCTGATAAATTCTACTTTTCTATAAAAACATTGAGGTCAAGTTGAAAACAATTCCACATAAAAACGGCCACAGATTTAATATGGTGACACAGAAAAGAAATTTCTTTGATTTCAAGGAAACAATAGAAATTTAATTGCCCAGATTTTTATAGGAATTAATATCCTGAATTCCAGTGTAAAAGGATCCATTTCTAGATAATAGGAGGGAAAGAAAATATCTCATTAAAAATGTGAATAAAAAGGAAAATGGTTACAACAGTTTATGGTATTACCCTTTGAGCAATACATTTCAGATGTACACTATCTAGGATCTTTTTGTATTTGGAATATTAGTCTAACGTGGCATCTCAAGACAGCGTGTTCTACAGCCAGATCCAAGGATCAATACTGTCACTTTTATTTTTTTTAAAATCCAAAATCCCAGTTACTTATGGAAAGAATGAAGTCACAATATTCCATGGTTTAAAACAGAAGGAGTTTTACTATACAAGAGTGAAACAAAGCAGACACTGAATACAGGACGGGATTTTCTGCTCTTCTCCAACCCGCACCATGCCATGTATTCCGGCAGCAGAGTCGGCTCAATGTTGTTCACCAGAGGGATCTTCAGATCCCGCCAATGTCTTCAGCGTTTTGCATGGTTTACCCATCCTGCCACCTTTAGTGGGACCAAGAGATCCCATCGGCGGGAAGGGCCAGAAAATGCCCAAAGATGTGTAGGTTAGATAGATTGGCCATGGTAAATGAGCTGGGTTACGGTATATGGCAGAGGAGAGATCCTGGGTGGGATACTCTGTCAGAGAGTCAGTGCAGACTCGATGGGCCGGATGGCTTCTTTCCGGACTGTAGAAAGTCTATGATAATCCCGCCCACTATCTTGGCCAGCCCCCTTTGCTGTAAAATCCAGAATCAAAGTAAGTTATAAATGAATTGACAGGCAAATTGTGATCCATGAGTTTCTTGGTCTGTCTTGCTTTCTCCTTCCTTGTGGGATCCACATGAGAGCCACGTAATGAATCATTCTATGATAGTGTTGTTCTATGGCTTCCTCAAAGTATGACATATCCAATTCCACTTTCGCCTTTTGATTTGGGGGATGATCGGGTCTCGTTTTGTCTCCTCCCATAGTCAAGTTTAATTCTAATTGTTCATACAATGCTGTAGCAAAAATCAGTCCTAATGAATTCTCAATGCGAAGCAAATATTCACAGAAAATGTCACCGAACCCAGGTTCCTGGCGCTGTGAGGCAGCAATGCTAACCATTGTGCCACCGTGCTGCCCTATGTATATATGGTTCCTACCTCATTGGTTATTATTCTTTGCCCTGCCATTCTTTTCCCTCTGTTTCTCCATTATGATCCCATTTTCCATCGCATACAGACTTTCCCCACTTTTACACATCATTCAAGATAAAGCTCGGCACAACATCGTGGGCCAAAGGGCTGTTCTGTGCTATACTGTTCTATGTATTCAATCTTGCACATGTACCGTTACCCACAGCATGAGAGCTGGTACCATTCAGTCAGTGAAGCAAGCACGGGGGCCCAATTTTCAACAGTAGGGAGGAAAAACAACAAGCAGCAAAAAATACAATGAAAAGCACAAGGGAAAAAAACACATGAAAGATATTAATGCAGGAATAACTCATGCAGCGATTAAAGAAAATCAAACATTGGAATTTATTAAGAGGTCAATATCGAGTCAAAATAGTGAAGCAATTTATAAATCACGGTTGCAACTGCACTTAGAATACTTTGTACATTTCTGGTTGCCGCAGTCCAAATAGGATATTGCCGGTTTTGAAAGGGTACAAAAGAGAGCAGCTAACATGATTCATGCAGGAGATGGAGTGATTGTGTTATGGAAACTATTATATAGTTTACATTCAAGAAGGCTGAAAGGTGTATTTAGAATTCTAAAGGGACCAGATAATGTAGACCATGGGAACCTCTTTTACCTTATCTAGAAAAGGAGAACCAGAGGATGAAGCCTGTGTATCAATGGAGTAAATTCAAAACTAGCCTGTGGAAACAGTATCAACTTATAGAACAAAATCAATAAATCTACGTAACAAATGGCTGGCATAGTGGCACAGTGGTTAGCACTGCTGCCTCACAGCGCCAGGGACCTGGGTTAGATTCCTGGCTTAGGTTACTGCCTGTGTTGAGGTTGCACATCCTCCCCGTGTCTGCGTGGGATTCCTCCAGGTGCTCCAGTTTCCTCCCACAGTCCGAAAGATGTACTGGTTAGGTGCAATGGCCATGCTAATTTCTCCCTCAGTGTACCCGAACAGACATCAGAGTGTGGCAACTAGGGGATTTTCACAATAACTTCATTGCAGTGTTAATGTAAGCCTACTCATGACATTATTAAATAAACTTAAACTTAAACATAATTTAGAGGACTAGAAAGTGCAGTGGAGACAACTTTTGATCGGGGGGAATAAACAGGAGGAAGGCCTAACTGAGTTTCAGAAAATGTAGTGTCTAAATCTTGCTGTAATTTATGCCAGTAGGATCTTGTGGTGCCACCAACGACGCATCCCTGCCATGGATAACCTGGAAGCAAGCAGTGCATTCAATGGGAAAACCCATTGACAACAGCGGGACCATAAGATCCCACCGTCAGTGAGCGGCGCACCACATTCTGTAGCCGTGAAACATGCCGCAGATAGGGAGGAAAATTCCACTCCTGTGTCTCCTAGAACTTGAACAGATTTTGAGAGAAAATATTTCCTTGGGGAAAATAATGTAGGAATATGACTAAAAAAGGATAGGAAATTATTGTAAACTGATAGATTTCAGCCTTCAGATTCAAGAAAAGTTAAGATGGCAGATTAAATTTAGTTTTAAATCTTTAAATGATTTGGTTCATTCAGTTTCTGTTTTATTTACTAGAGGATTTTCATCATTTCACATCAAGAGTTTGATTTATTTTTGTTGGAACCCACTGAAAAGGAGGAGAACCCAAGTGCATTGTCAGCAAACAGGATACATGTGCAGTCACAGAGTTTTTATCAAAGAGTTTCAAATGATTAAAACATTAGTCGTTTCTGAGGAGTTGGGAAAATAATAATTTGGACCAAGTGTAGGTTAACACGGTAAAGTAGGAGTGAGAGGAAGGAAGAAAAACAAAGCAGCAACCTTGAAGGCAACGACTTAACTGGAAGAATGGACAAGCCAAAATGAAAGGCAGTACTTCTGTAGTTTACATTTTCATTTCCCCTGCATGTGCTGATGTTTTGCTCCTCTTTCTAGCAGCCGTTTATTTATCTTGGTTTATCTGTTATGGTCTCTGAAGCAATGCAATGTGTGGGAGTTTAATCTGCTAATCTCTTGCTGCTCTGGGTCATTCTGTGGAAAGTGGTGTGACCACCGCTGCTAAATGATCACAGCCACTGTATCCAAAGACAAACATCGTTCGGAGTGAGATCTATTTTCCTCACCACTGTCATTCAATGAATTTCGCAGCTCAAGTTAAATTCTGGTAATACGGATTCCCAGTGCATGATTAGAAAGGTTAAGTCCAAGGAACGGAGTTTCCATAGTAACTAAGAGGTGAGATGGATAAGTAATCAGCATGTCACTGTGACATTTTTATAACAATAACTGGCATTTATATAGTGCCTTAATCGCATTAAAATGCTCTAAGGAGCTTTGCAGGAGTGGATTCAGACAAAATTTAACTAAAGGCCTATGGCACATACATAAGAACATGGTTCTCTGTCGCATTAAATTTTATCCTGATCCTATTGCACAGGAACATGCGGACATAGGAACAGGAGTCCCACAGGCATATTTAGACCTATAGCTCAACTCCATCAACCAACCTTTGCCTAACAACAATTTATCTATCTTAATGTTGAAAGCACCAACTGACCAATCATCCTCAACCTTTCGTAAGAGCGAGCTTCGGATTTCCCCACACTTTGTGTTTCAAAGTGTCTCCTGATTTGACTCCTGAAGTAGGTCCATATCTAATTTTAAGATTATGGATGTAAATTTAAGCCCACATTATTCATTTTTTCAGTGCAAAGGTAACATTTTGAATGCAAAATGCCATCTGCACTGAACACGCACACTTCTGGTGCAGGCCGCACCAAATGCCATTTTGGTCGTGACATTAGCCTATGTATTAGGAGCAAGTGCTGTTGAACTATGCATATTGTCAGTCAGCGTGTATCACTGCAACAGAGACAGAAAGTGCTGGAAAATCTGTCCAACAGAATTTCCATTTGTCTCTTTCACCCTATCCACTGTCACTGTTTTCTATTTCCCTCCTGGTGTTTGGCAAGTGTTTACCAAACCTCGCATTTAGTGGACACTTCTTTCACCTTTCTCAGCCTTCTTCATCCTCATTTACATTCCCTTTGTTCAATTACAGCCACCACCCCCCACCTTCATTAATATAAATCACTGTTGATTTTCTTTGCTCTCAGCTCCGACGAAGGGTCATCCAGACTTGAAACGTTGGCTCTGTTCTCTCTCCACAGGTGCTGTCAGACCTGCTGAGATTTTCCAGCATTTTCTGTTTTTGTTTCAGGTTCCAGCGTCCTCAGTATTTTGCTTTTAGATCAGCGTGTATCACTGATTTGATTCTATCATTGCCATTTTCAATCTCAATGCTCCATCTCACACCATGTTCTTAACCTTGCAAGGCTGAACATACATTCAGTATCAGGTACCTCCTCACCTTCGCTATTTAAAGGGATCACCAACTATCTTTAATTTAACTGCTGATTGACTTCCACTGGCTACTGTTAAGTAAGTAAATGTGTTTGTGCTTTGTACTGCTTCTTAAAGTTACTTAAATCTTTCCAGATTGCTAATTGGTCCCAACCGGTTCCTGACTGTGACCTTCTACTGATGACTTTTCCAGCCAGAAGCCAGGAACAGAGTTAGGTTTCTCACAATCTTTGCATTCCTGGATTTTGCGTAGGTTGGCTGGGCCCTCACAACTGCATCTACAGAAGGGGTGCCCATACCCCACAATGGCAGAGAATTTCCGCACAGGTAGAGTCTTATTCCCAAAAGAAACCAGTTCAGCAGAATTGATGGCACCATTCAGTTATGAGAATACCTCATTGTAAACATTGGACACATTCCTTGGAACTGGCACAATCAACATATGTATTGTTTTGAGTGACTTGCATGAAGGAATACAAACCAAGGTCATCAACATAACTGTAATGTCCTAACCGTGTTAGGGGCTGTGGGTTTGAACAAAAAGAAAAGATGTGGTTCGCACAGGCCCGATTCTCCCATCCCAATGCGCACGCTTTTTGTCAGGTCATGTTGGGAGATGCGCGTGTCAGCCATTTCATGGGATTCGGGCATGCGTTCGCGATGCATGAGCGTCTGCCACAGCCAGAGAGCAGGCACGGTCGAGACCACACTGGAAACCGACTGGAAAACAGGTAAGTGATTTAAATCTCTTTTTAATCTTCTTTAAATGAATTTATTGGGCCTGGCACGGAATTCTCTGGGCCGGATAACATCTCCCACCCCGCCAGGAGTATTTCACTCCAGCGGGGTTTAGAGTAGCTTCCCACTTGCGGGGAACTAGCGGGAGACCCCGCCGGATTGAAGGGGGGCAATCGGGGCCCCCCAGGGGGTCGGGTGGTGGAAGGGTCGTGCCCCTTGGGAATGGTCTCCCTGGCAGTGCCAGACTTTGTCCCCTGGTACTGCCCAAGGTGCAAAGTGCCCATGCCTAGGGGGCACATTGACACTGCCCACCAGGCATCGGGCAGTGCCAAGGGGATGGGACCTAAGGGTTATTGGTGGGAGTTTGGGGTCCTGCAGATAGGATAAGTCAGGGCTGGAGGGAGGCCAGCGATCAGGGTGGGCTGGGGGGGGATCTGCCTCCTGTGGGGGGTTCTGCTGGGGGTTTGTGGGGATCGTCACTGATGGGGGTTGGGGGGCTTAAGATTGTGGTGCTCCAGGAGGGGGGATGTCAGGCTGCCCGGGAATGCTTGCGTGGGCCGTAATCGGGCCACAGTCGGGCCATGGGGGGGGGGGGGCTGGGGGGGGCAGCAGTGCGGGGGTTCTGGGCTGGCCAGCGATTGAGCTGACCAGCAAAGTGCAGGCTGACAGTTCGGCGCCCCTGCGCATGCATAGAGACCTAATCAGACTTTGGCGTGAATAGGCCCCGCTCCCCGAGCTTGCAATGAGATTCACGATTGTGACTTCTGCATTGCACAGAGTGTGGGAGATTCGAGTCTGAACTCCCGCTGAAAAAACAATCGTGAATTACACCATTTTTCTCGCCAATTCAGCACTTAGATCCTTTTTGGGAATATCGGGCCCATAGATTCAAACTAACAACAACACGTTTATTGTAGTGGTTTTTTGCCTGTACAGAGTACAAACTGAAAGTTAAACAGCAGTCTGTGCAACACCCTAATGGCATCACCATCAAATCATGTGATCAGCTCTTCAAGCAATCATGCAACCACTTAAATATATAACAATAGCCTACTGAGCAATAATCGTAAGAATTTGTTTACATCAGGTAGTGAGCAGTGCTACCTGTTGCTAGGATACTTGCAGCTATTATCCAACATTGAAAAATCTTATCCAGAGACAGTAATGGTCGGTTGCAAGATCAAGCCACTGAGGAGGTTTACAGGGGTTTTACCAGGGATGAAGGACTGAGATAGAAGTTGGAAAAGCTAGGAATGGAGAAGGTTAATGGGTGGCCTGATAGAGGTTTGCAAGATGAGAGCTTTTGATAGAGGAGTTTGAGAAAAATTATTCCTTCTAATAAGATTCAATAACCAGGTTTAACATGATTGGGGTAAAGATTTAGACGAATTATGAGGAGAAATGTTTTCACTCAGGGAGTTATCTGGATCGAGAACACTCAACCTGAAAAGGTAACGGAAGCTGATCTCATTAGTAGTTTTACAGGGGAGTTGGATAGATACTTGAAGATGAACACCTCACAGAGTTATGGACAAAAAGTGCAACATGTGGGATTAAACATGACTCTTCTTTCAAAGAGCCAGCACATGCATGATGGGCTGAATAGTCTCCTTCTGTGCTGCACATTTCCATAAATATTTCTACAACATTCAGGCATGCTACAAAATTGTGGGTTCAAGTCCCACTCCAGAGAATTGAACACAAAAATCTTGGCTGACACTCCAGCGCAGGTACTGTGGAAGTGCTGTATTGTTGGATGTTCTGTCTTTCTGATAATGATGTTAAAGTAAGACCAGCTGTTCTCTAAGGTGAAAGTAAAAGGTCCCATGGCCCTATTTTGAAGAAGAGTATGGAAGTTCTCCACAGCATCCTGGTCAATAATTATCTCTTCATCAGCATCACAATAACCAATTATCACATTGCTCCTTACACGTCTGTTTGCTGTGTGTAGATTGGCTGTTGTGCTTCCTGCATCATATCAGTGATGACACTTCAAAAGTACTTCATTGGCTACAAGCATTTCAAATTTCTTGAAATTTTGAAATACATAATATAAATTGGAATCTCTCTTTCATTTCAAATGTACTCATTGCATTTTTAAATAATATACTTATTTTAGGGCATTAGCAGTGCTGCTTCATAGCTCCAGGGATCTGGGTTCAATTCTGGCCTTGGGTGACTGTCTGTGTGGAGTTTGCACGTTCTCCCCGTGTCTGCATGGGTTTCCCCCCACATTCCAAAGATGTGCAGGTTCGGTGGATTGGCCATGGTAAATTACCACTTAGTGTCCCAAAATGTGTAGGTTAGGGGGATTAGCCGTGGGAAATGTGTGGGGTTACAGGGATAGGGTGGAGGAGAGGGCCTGGGTAAGATATTCTGTCAGAGATTTGGTGCAAACTTGATGGGCCGAATGGCCTCTTCTGCATTGTAGGGATTCTATGATGCTATGATTTTCGCCCTTTCTAGATTTTGACCTCCCTCCACCAAACGCTATCCCTGGGAATAAAACAAGTTGACGATTTATTCCCAAGCTTCTGCTGTTTTTCAGTGGAAAAGAAGTGCAAAGTTACTGTAGGTGACTTAGACACTAATAAATAAACCTTTTAAAAACTCAGTACGGAGGCTGTGAAAGCAGTTGGTATTGATTCTTTCAAATGAAAATTAGGTGGATTTTTTTTCAGAAATTAACATTTTGGTTTAAACTCTCTGAGCTAATGGAGACATAGCAAGTGACAGGTTTAGTATGTTAAACGTAACTTTGGACCAATGGTTCCTCACCACTGGGGGTTTGTGTCATTTCTGGATCTGTTGTAGACTAGCTGACCGAGAGTGGTTTCTATGATTAGTCAAAATACCTCTGTTATAATCATATCATGTGACTACTATGTTACTAGAATACAAAATGGAGCTTAACCTTTCTTGTCCAATAGATCCTATGCTACCAATTCAATTCCCTGAAGTGGGAAACATTGGCGGAAATATATACTGGACGAATAATGCCAAAAATGTCCGACCAATAAACACTAGATGGAGTAAAGCACAGAAGGGACAATTAAATGCAAACAAACCTAAATAAAAAACAGTAACTCAACTGATTCTGAAAGAGAGTGTGCAAAGAGCAGTGCTCACGGGTCGGGTGAAATTCATGCTGCTGGCTTATTGTACTTTACCCCCGGCTATTCAGTGTGTGTGTACCTATTTGTGGTGATGTAAAATAGTTCTTGATCACTGCGATAGGCAGCAATTCTTCAAAGGGGTGGACTCTGGGGTAGACGGAGCTGAATACTTCTGAAAAGAGGTAAGTCTGCAAGACCTCTGGATCAGCACCCAGATTATCTGAAGCCACTGGACAGTGACAATAGCAGGGAGAGCTTGCTCCCCCCCTCCAAGCAGGAAACCCTTCCTCCATTCAACTTTTCCCCTGTCAATGGGAGCAGGCATGATGTGGAGATGCCAGCGTTGGACTGGGGTAAACACAGTAAGAAGTCTAACAACACCAGGTTAAAGTCCAACAGGTTTATTTGGTAGCAAAAGCCACTAGCTTTCGGAACAGGCTGTCCCTTCGTCAGGTGGGTGGGAGTTCTGATTACAAACAGGGCACAAAGACACAAACTCAATTTACATGAATAATGATTGGAATGTGAGTCTTTACAGCTAATCAAGTCTTAAAGGTACAGACAATGTGAGTGGAGGGAGCATTAAGCACAGGTTAAAGAAATGTGTATTGTCTCCAGACAGGACAGCTAGTGAGATTTTGCACATCCAGGCAGGTTGTGGGGGTTACAGATAGTGTGACATGAACCCAATATCCCAGTTGAGGCTGTCCTCATGTGTGCGGAACCTGGCTATCAGTCTCTGCTCAGCGACTCTGCGCTGTCGTGTGTCGTGAAGGCTGCCTTGGAGAATGCTTACCCGGAGATCAGAGGCTGAATGCCCATGACCGCTGAAGTGTTCCCCAACAGGAAGAGAACAGTCTTGCCTGGTGATTGTCGAGCGGTGTTCATTCATCCGTTGTCGTAGCGTCTGCATGGTTTCCCCAATGTACCATGCCTCGGGACATCCTTTCCTGCAGCGTAATAGGTAGACAACGTTGGCCGAGTTGCAAGATTCCGCACACATGAGGACGGCCTCAACCGGGATATTGAGTTCATGTCACACTATCTGTAACCCCCACAACCTGCCTGGATGTGCAAAATCTCACTAGCTGTCCTGTCTGGAGACAATACACATCTCTTTAACCCGTGCTTAATGCTCCCTCCACTCACATTGTCTGTACCTTTAAGACTTGATTAGCTGTACAGACTCACATTCCAATCATTATTCATGTAAATTGAGTTTGTGTCTTTGTGCCCTGTTTGTAATCAGAACTCCCACCCACCTGATGAAGGGACAGCCTGTTCCGAAAGCTAGTGGCTTTTGCTACCAAATAAACCTGTTGGACTTTAACCTGGTGTTGTTAGACTTCTTAATGGGAGCAGGCTGCAGAAGAGGTTAATACCCAAACCTTAGGTCTGAGGACATGTTTGCAATGCAGGGTAACATTTAACAACATCACCAGAGTTATCAAGATAGCAATCTTAAGTCTCACATTATTTGCAAACACAGGGCAACCCTTGCAGTCACAGAGGAAAAAGCTGAAGGGATCACAGGCAAAAGGGATTCAGAAGGGCTGGACACCCTCAGAGACTCATGAGTGGAGGTCCCAGGAATGTCATCCTGCTGCTCCCCCTCCCTTTGGCTGCCTGAAGACCTCTGCCTGACCCCTTGAGGGGAAGGGGCATGTGGAGGAAACTTAAGGTGCCCCTTCCACCTTTCACGTAGCCACTGTGATAGCGATGGAACGCAGGTCTGAGCGCACCTCTGGCAGAATGCACAGGACGAGGATCTCCATGGAGTCCACCACCCTCTCCAAGGAGACCTCCATGCATTCACAGGTCAGCACCACTTCCGCAAAGAGCAGGCGGACAGACTCCTCTACCTCACTTGCAACACTCTAGACGGCCTCCAGACTGGTTTATTAGGAGATTGAATTGTCAGTCACATGAAGAGGAGACGCCCAGTTCTTATCCTTTAACATATTACAGGCAGATAAAGGACAGGTACAAAAGCTTTTAATTAAACAATGAAAATATGTTGAATCCTTTTATAGATTATTTGATTTGATGATTACTCCATTATTAAAATTCTTTTATGGTTAAACATTATGACATTTTACATTATTGCCCATTCCTGGGGCTGGGTAGAAGCTATGCCCTGGGAAGTATGGCAGAGTGAGGGGTGCAGTGGCACTGAAGGATGGAGGTAGCGCAGAGGGATGGGTGGTGGGGTTGGGTTAGGTGAGGGATGGCTGCAAAACGTGAAATAGATTGAATCCCAGTTGTGCCTGGAAATTCCAGTCATGGAAATTATGGACAAATCTTTCACTCGCCAATCGATTTGAAAGAAAATGGTTGAGGAGAGTTTCCAGGTCTTCTTGGGAAATTATTCCATTTACAACCTTGGAATACCTCTGTGGAATGCACACAAGCACAGCCCTGATTTAAGTCCCCATGATAACTTCTGAAAGGGCATAAACCTTTATTAGGGTAAAGCAATTACCTTCTTATTAGTGTAGCCCCAGCAGGAGCCAAAGCATTGGAAACAAAATTTTCCTGGGCACAGTTGGACTTTGAAAGGACTTCCTCCACCTTGGAAGGAAAGCACAGTTCTGGCTATGCAAATATCCCAAACCCTGGGATTTAGGGAGCGGCCTTCAGCCTTGGGCAAGGGTTCCACACTGCTGCACTAACACTGCAGAACGGGATGCCTGGAATTTCCAGGTCGCTGGCTACATAAAATCATTCATTCCACCAGGAACATACAAAAACTCATTGCCACCTATCCTACACCAACATAGACCTGGAATCCAACCTCATGCGAACTTGGACAGAAAAGCTTATATAATGGTGATGTATACGCAGCTGAGATTTGGCCTCGAAGGAAAGACTTTAGCATTTGTTCTCTGTACTGGATTACAGCCATCGTAGTTACCCTGGAGGTCTGCTTCACAAGGATTCATTTGATATGTTGCACTTTCTACTATTAAACTTGCATCATTCGAATGTTGCCTTTCTTTTGGCTGCAACACATCAACATACAGATGTTTTTAAATCAGGCACATAAAACAGGTGTAACTTTGAATCCAACAATAAATCACGTCAGTACTGTAAATATAAAACCCTCCAGTTTTAACCACCAATTCGCAGTGCAAATCAAGATCCCGACGCTGTTTACTATGGTAAATGACGCAAATAAAATCTTAACTCCCTAAAGAAAATTGCCAAATGTATTTACAAATAACAAGATAAAAACCATATGAACTTGAGAATGTCAGTGACCCTAATAAGACATCTTCGACTTCATGTTTTTCTTCTCAAAACTGTTGGTGTTTCTGTTAGCTTTACTCAGACAAAGATTGCATCAGTCTGCATGTCCCTGTGAAAGACCTCAATATTCCAAAAGTTCTTTACGGATCAGACAGAATCAGCAGCAGACGCTAAATGTATTTTTATTTATGCCTAACAGTCTCAGGCTTTGACCTCAACAGCTTGACCTTGTCTAAGAAATGACAAGGGTCGTGGACTACTGTCAACAAACTCCAAACGCGATTGGTAGCATGCAGTATAAATTTCACAGCAATCATTCGAACCAGATTGGCTCACTGAATTGAGTATTGCAGTCTATTAGACAGACTGATGTAAAACCTGAACCTGAAATGTAGATTTTTTCCTAAAATTATTGACATCCATCTTCCTTTGAAACATACTTCGGTTTAGCAAAGCTTGTAGTAGTTTTCACCAGAAAAAAAAAATTAAAGCATGCAATGTGCCTCAGGCTGGCAAACACAAACTTGAGTATTTTTTTGGACAATGTTCCATTCAAGCTGCCTCACAAATTTCTGGCCTAGACTCAAGTCATTTATTTTATAGAAATTACTGTTTAGTCATAAAATTTTAATAGCTTTTAAAAATCCATGTGGTTCAGTCCCTGAGACATTTAGAAATTAGTTCAAAGATTAAAACAAATCCTTCAATGGTCCCCACTCTGCAATTCTGTCCAGCCCTACTTTCCCAGCTCACACAATGTAATATTCGAATTCTGGTCAGCTTTGCATCCCATTCATTCCACCATCGGTAACACAGCACTCAGCCATCAGGTCCTTGGGCTCCTGAATTCTCTTCCTTAACCACTTCACCTCTCTAAACGATTCTTCAATAATTCCCCTTTTAACCATGCTTTCCAATCAACTCCTCTATTTGTTTTGTTCTCCGTTAATTCCTGTCATCCACCATTCTTTCCCACTTCCCCCCTCAGTGTACCTGAACAGGGGCTGGAGTGTGGCGACTAGGCAATCATAGAATCCCTACAGTACAGGAGGAGGCCATTCAGCCATCGAGCCTGTACCGACAACAATCCCACCCAAGCCCTATCCCTGTTACCACACATATTTACCCTGCTAAACCCCCTGACACTAGGGTCAATTTAGCATGGACAATCAACCTAACCCGCTCATTTTTGGTGTGTGGGAGGAAACCGGAGCACCCGAAGGAAACTCATGCAGACACAAGGAGAATGTGCAAACTCCACACAGACACTGACTCGAGGCCGTAATTGAACCCAGGTCCCTGGCGCTGTGAGGCCTCAGTGTTAACCACTGTGCCGCCCAAATTTTCACAGTAATTTCATTGCAGTGTTAGTGTAAGCCTACTTGTGACGCTAATAAATAAACTTAAATAAAACTGTGAAAACAATTTTGTTACATGTCGAAGTTAAAGTGTAAGAATAATTGCAGAACACGAGCTCATAGTATCAGGCATGGGACATGGGTGTCACTGGCTGGCCAGTGTTTATTGCCCATCCCTAGTTATCCCTTTACTGAATAGCTTGCTAGGCCATTTCAGTTGAAAGTCAACCACATTGCTGTGGTTCTGGAGTCACGTTAGGCCAGACCAGGTAAGGACGGCAGATTTCCTTCCCTAAAGGATATAGTGAACTAGATGTGTTTTTCTGACAATCGACAATGGTTTTGTGGTCATCAGTAGATTCTTAAATCCAGATATTATTTATTGAATTCAAATTCCACCATCCTGCCATGGCGAGATTCGAACTCGGGTCCCTAGAACATTAGCTGAGCTTCTGGATTAATAATCTAGCGACAATACCACAAGGCCATCAGCTCCCCAGATTCACATTGTGATCCATCCACGCTCTGAAACTCAGCAATGCCACAGTGATCGAGGGAGAACTCAGCAAAGGTGAAAAAGAAAGAGATTCTGCATCTGGCAGCCGAAGAGGAGAAATGGCTGAGGCCTGGGGGTCACAATCCCTCTTTCCATCTGCTCCATTGGCAGAGGTTGGGCAGGGAAGACAGATATTCAATTAGGAGAATGGGTGAAAATCAAACTTTCAGAGAAAAGGAGAACATTTCTGGGATTTAGAGAAAGATTCTCATTCATTTTAAATGTATTATTGATATGTGTTCTGCTTGGAGCCTATTCAAAGACAATGGGCTAGAAATTTGACCATGCAGCACCTGTTTCTTAAACACAACATAGTCTCCTAACTCTCAGGTAGACAGGTAGTGTGTACTCTTTACGAACTGGATAGCTGCTGCCTGCCATCTTGGTGTAGGTGGTTGTGATGGCACTGGAATGTTTGTGTTCCGATCGTGTCAACCGCAGAATATGTTATTTAATTATAGTCCAGCGATTCTTGCAAAACGCATTTTCTATCTTGCTACAAGGCAATCGTTGCTTGCCGAGTGCTGAACATGCACAGCAGCAAGTGGCATGGACCAAGAGGAAGGTCCCCATGTTAATGAACACTAAAGAGCAGCAGCACTTTTAACAAATGTGTGCCATTCTGAACCCAGCTACCAATCACACCCACCCCAGCCATCATTGCACCGACAACTCAACCACAATTTAATTCAGGCCTGCACACATTTTTGGTCCATTCAAATATCAGGGATGCTCCCAGACTCACCATTTGTACACAAGCCTCTATTCTTTGACCCATATATACATCTAAATTCCCAGGTCAACATATTCATATGTGTGAACACACACACGCATGTAGCGTCAATAGGGTATTTTAAGAGACTCCTGGATGAGTACATGGGACTTAATAGGATGGAGGGTTATAGGTAGGCCTAAAAGGTAGGGATATGTTCGGCACAACTTGTGGGGCCTGTCAACCAAGACAGGCCGAAGGGCCTGTTTATGTGCTGTAGTTTTTCTATGTTTCTATGTACACAGCCATTTCTACACACCTGTAAACCAGGAGCTGCAGGTGGAGTCTCTCTCTCTCTCTCTCGATGGAGCAGGAGCTGCAGGTGGAGTCTCTCTCTCTCTCTCGATGGAGCAGGAGCTGCAGGTGGAGTCTCTCTCTCTCTCTCTCGATGGAGCAGGAGCTGCAGGTGGAGTCTGTCACTCTCTCGATGGAGCAGGAGCTGCAGGTGGAGTCTCTCTCTCTCTCTCTCGATGGAGCAGGAGCTGCAGGTGGAGTCTCTCTCTCTCTCTCTCGATGGAGCAGGAGCTGCAGGTGGAGTCTGTCACTCTCTCGATGGAGCAGGAGCTGCAGGTGGAGTCTCTCTCTCTCACTCTCTCTCTCTCGATGGAGCAGGAGCTGCAGGTGGAGTCTGTCACTCTCTCGATGGAGCAGGAGCTGCAGGTGGAGTCTCTCTCTCTCACTCTCTCTCTCTCGATGGAGCAGGAGCTGCAGGTGGAGTCTGTCACTCTCTCGATGGAGCAGGAGCTGCAGGTGGAGTCTCTCACTCTCTCTCAATGTCAGAGCAAGAGTTGCAGGCAAAATCTCAAGCAGCTGTTGAGCCTCAAGCAGATGGAGTATCCAGCAGAAGGTGTACGGACGGTTCCAGTAACTAATGGTCCATGATTCGGGTGTTTATTTTTAGGAGATGGGGTGAAGATGCACATGGAAGTGCGTGAATGCCAGGTTTACATGCCAAAAGGCAAGCGGAAAGATTGATATATTGTGGGGGTCATGGATGGGTGGAAGAATGAAGCAGGAGTGAAGCAAGGGCAGCGTGCGAAGAAAGGGACCGTGAGTCGGGGGTGCAGGTGAACGAGGGCAAAATGAGACTGGGGATTCAGGGGAACAAGCAAAGCCTGACCTTGGCGTTCCAGGGAAACAAGGGGACAATGAGTCGCAGTGTTTAGGTGAATGAGGGGACAGTGAGTGTGGGGCCCAGGTGATCAAGGGAACATGAGTGGGGAGAGGGGTGCAGATGAATAAGGGGACCGTGAGTTTGGGGTGGGGGGATGTTCAGATGGAGGAGTTTGTGGTTTCAATTGGAGAATCCTGGGGGCCAAAGAGAGGGGATTGGTGGTTTGATGGAATAGTAAATGGGGGCAATGGTATCCAGTTGGTTGGGAGGGTGAGGTTCCTGTGATGAGAGGTAAAGGGGCAGTTAGGGTTATTGGAGAGGGGATGAAATGACTGACAGTTCTTTGAGGTGGAAAGTACAAGGGTGGGCATATTAACAATGACTGGGGTGGCCTCATTGGCGAGAGAAGGGACCTGGACCTTCACTGCAGGGGCCAAAGGATGAAGGAGGGGATGGGTTCAGGGGTGATGGTGGGGAGATGGACTGTGACACCAGGGGAATGAATTGTGAAGAGGGCAGGGTGTTTGTAAAAGGTAAAAGGTATTTGAGCAAACTTCATAGGACATGCACATTACGGCTGTTCCATATCTGGCCAGTGTCTCAGAGTCCTGATATGAGTTAAAGTTTATTTATTAGTCACAAGTAAGGCTTACATTAACACTGCAATGAAGTTACTATGAAATTCCCCCGGTCGTCACATTCCGGCGCCTGTTCAGGTCGATGCACCTAACCAGCGCGTCTTTCAGAACGTGGGAGGAAACCGGAGTACCCGGAGGAAACCCACGTAGACATGGGGAGAACGTGCAAACTCCACACAGACAGTGACCCAAGCCGGCTGCCACCGTTCCGCCCCTGGAAATGCTGGATGGGAGTTGAGTCATTGGGTGGGTGGGGGGGGGGGACAGCAGATTAATTCAAGTGGTCAACTGAAGGGGAATTCCAACACGTCCCGCTGACCAGGCAAAGGTGATTGTATCGAAAAGGCTGTGAAGGGTGAAGGAGCAGCCTCCATAGGGGGCTTTCCACACATGGCTCGCAAGGGTCATGAGAAAAGGCTGATGGCTCCCTGCACACACATGGTTCTGGAGAGACATTGACCTGAGCAGGATGTCCCCTTGAATACTGGGCGGCACGGTAGCACAGTGGTTAGCACTGCTGCTTCACAGCTCCAGGGTCCCGGGTTCGATTCCCGGCTCAGGTCACTGTCTGTGTGGAGTTTGCACATTCTCCTCGTGTCTGCGTGGGTTTCCTCCGGGTGCTCTGGTTTCCTCCCACAGTCCAAAGATGTGCGGGTTAGGTTGATTGGCCAGGTTAAAAAATTGCCCCTTAGAGTCCTGGGATGTGTAGGTTAGAGGGATTAGCGGGTAAAATATGTGGGGGTAGGGCCTGGGTGGGATTGTGGTCGGTGCAGACTCGATGGGCCGAATGGCCTCCTTCTGCATTGTAGGGTTCTATGAATACAGGGCATATGCACTGGCATTAAAGTGCACTGATGTAAATGACAGAAAGCAATGGTCCCCCCCAAACTGCAATGATACGTATATTAACAAATGTGCATTAACAATCAGCAGTGCCTCTGGGATCATTGGGTACGGCTGAAACTGCTTCTGGAAGAAGAAGACACCATGGAAGCACACTGCCCTCCCTACCAGGTAAGTCAGGCCGACACTGACCAGGAGGTTGGTGCTCAGTGAGAGCAGGGAAGTGCCACGAGGACGGCCAAAGCTGCCAGTTAGCCTCTCCATGGAACAAAGTGTGCCTGAATATGAGGGGCACTCCTCTTCCCCCACCCCTCTCACTGTGCTTGCAGGGAGGAACAGCAGGGTTCAGCTGGCAGACTCCTCAAACAACAGAGCCACCCGCCTGCCACCGCACCACCACCCACAGCACTGATAAGATGCCAGCAGTGACAGAGAGAGGCCGCTTAAGTGATTCAATTCTCCCCACTAGTAAAATGGCACAGAGATGGGAAGACTATGTGCAGTCCGACCCTCCATTCCTCACTTTCTTTCACCATTTTACAGCCTTCCCCCCTCCCAGCCAGTCCCTAGCTGGCTGGTAAAATCCACTCCTAACTGTTGCTATTTGTAGTTAAACATAGCACAATCATTTCAACTATGTACAATTCTTTTTTATATAACATTGAATTCAATGGTCTCTTGGTTTATTCAGCTGTAGTGTCTGGGGTTGCTTTCCCCCTGTACTTACCCCTTTTGAACTGCATTGGTTAAAGCTCAGAAAACTCTCTTTTAATCATTTTCAAGAAGGCGGTTTAAATTTATATCTTAATGGCACACAGTATGTTCCTGGTTTATACAGCCAAGATCAAACGCTTGTCTGTGCACAACTCTTCAATCTCAACTAGAGTGATGATTTGGGACGGTCAGGTTAAGAAGATGCGACAAATAACCTTGATCATGCCATGGATACGTTTACAAACCCTGAGGTTATCGAGGACACCATGTATCCTGGCACCACAAAGCCTGCTTTGAGCTCAATATATCAGCTAGGTATTTCTAGGAATTGCCTCTAGCCATGATGGGCTTGCTGCTGCCTGGAGGGGGCAGCACCTTGGAGGACCAACAGCTTAAATACACATGAAAGTGGCCACACGGTCAAATGGGAGGTAATACAGATGATCCCATCCGAGTCGGCTCAGATGGGCCAGAACTCTACCACCTCGCCTGACATGGAATTGGCGTGAGCGAGAGTCAGACAACGGAAATCTCTGTTGACCTCGGGCGGGAATTTCCGGTCTCGCTCAAGCAAGGCTGTAAAATCCCGCCCGGACCATGGTTTTTCACCTCATGAAAATAAACTTTAATGTCTCCCTCCATGTTGATTCCAACAGCTGTACACTAATGTCAGGTTCCCAGATTTCCACATTGAAAATTCCATTCTCATCCTCCCAACCCATTTACCAGCTCCTCAAGGAGTGTAGCTAGCAGCAAATGGATTCCCAACTCCCTCCCCACCACCTTTGAAAATTGAATGGCATCCCTGAAGCATCAGTATCCAGTGCCAATTTCCAGGAATATGATTTTCCAATTGCACCCACGCCTGTTCCGGACCGTACCTGCCACTCAAAATCCAGCCCAGAAATTCTGCCAGTTAAAGTTAGAGGGGGGTTACAGGTTAGAGGGATTAGCGGGTAAATATGTGGGGGTGGGGCCTGGGTGGGATTGTGGTCGGTGCAGACTCGATGGGCCGAATGGCCTCCTTCTGCACTGTAGGGTTTCTATGATTCTATGATTCTAAAGTGGTGAAGGAAGTGAATGGTCTGGAGAAATACCCAGCCCAAGCAATGGATGGCACAGTGGTTAGCACTGCTGCCTCACAGCGCCAGTGACCCGGGTTCAATTCCGGCCTTGGGTGACTGTCTGTGTGGAGTTTACACGTTCTCCCCGTGTCTGCGTGTGTTTCCTCCACATGCTCCAGTTTCCTCCCACCGTCCAAAGTTGTGCAGGTTAGGCCATATTAAATTGTCCCCCCTTAGTGTCAGGGGGACTAGTAGGTTAAATATGTGGGGTTACGGGGATAGGGCCTGGGTGGGATTGTTGCCAGTGCAGGCTCAATGGGTCAAATGGCCTCTTTCTGCACTGTAGTGATTCTATGATTCTAATATTTCTACATCACTTCTTTGGGCCCGATTTTACCATTTTCATTCTAAGTGCCGAATCTGGGCGTAGTACAGATCCGACTTAGAAATCCACTTTCAGGCGCCCCCATACGCTCTCAGCCATCTCCAGTCGCATTCGCGCTGTGGGTGGGACTTAGCGCTGCCGGAACGATCGGAGCTCTGAACTGCGCATGAGCAGTTAGAAAACAATTGGAAAAAGCGCGCCTGTGTCGGATCGCTCCCGAGCCGCAGAAAGCAGAGAAAGTGGCCCGGGAGTGACAAGCGGGAGCAAGGTTGTATCTCAGGGCGGGGGGGGGGGGTTCAGATGGATCTCTGGTGGGGCGGGGGGGAGATGGATCTCTGGTGGGGGTGCAGGGGGGTCTGCTGCCACTCTGTGGGCGATCGGTGGGGGGGAGGGGAGCAGGGGTGGATAAGGGGGACAGTGATGTGTGTGTGTGTCCCTCATTCAACCCCCCCACTACCCAGACTGATGCCACCCCTGCCCCCTCCCCCCCACCGATCGCCCACAGAGAGGCAGCGGACCCCCCTGCCTCCCCCACCAGAGATCCATCTGCCCCCCCACCAGAGATCATTCTGCCCCCCCTCCCCGAGATACATCTTACCCACCTCCCTCCTCCCCCCCCCCCCAAGACAACGATCTGGCCTCACTCCCTCCCACACCCCCCAAGACAACGATCTAGCCTCACTCCCTCCCCCCCCCCAACAGAGAATGGTCTGGATTCACTCCCTCCCCCCCACAGAGAATGGTCTGGCCTCACTCCCCCCCCCCCCCACAGAGAATGGTCTGGCCTCACTCTCCCCCCCCCGCAGAGAATGGTCTGGCCTCACTCCCCCCACCCCCCCGACAACGAACTTGCCTCACTCCCCCCCCCGCCCAGAGAATGGTCTGGCCTCACTCCCTCTCCCCTCCAGAGGAACATCTGACCCGCCTCCCCCCCACCACCAGACAACGATCAGCCCTCCCGACCACCAGACAACGATCGGCCCTCCCCCGCCAGGGATACATCTGACCCGCCTCCTCCTCCTCCCCCCCCCCGCAATCAGACAACGATCTGACCTCACTCCCCTCCTCCCCCCTCCAATCAGAGAATGATCTAACCCACCTCCCTCTTCCCCCCCACCACTGATCTGAGTCAGAGAACTGTTGGAAGCTCTGAACTCGCTCTTCAGAGGCTGGAGCACCCGACTCAGACTTTTATTTAGCAGGTCCCTAAAAGCACGGTTCCGGATCGGCAAACGCGGTGGTAATGGGGGGAATGCTGATAGAGTTGGGCGGGCAGTTCATTAATTCAACTTAAATGCATGAAAATTCATTTAAATCGTCGTTGCGCCCGATTTGGGCGCAGAACAGATCCCCGCCATTCGTGGGTCTCGGTAAAGTGGCGATCTGCGCGGACATGGGTGCAGATCACGATAAAGGCCTCACACCCGACTTTACCACGATTTCACGCCCGAAAACGGGCGCAAATTGTTGGTAAAATCGGGCCTTTTGTCAGCTTTCATTATCTTTACTGTGGTATCATGTGTTAATAGAAGCATGATGATAATAAGTGATGTAGATCATGTTGGAACAGTAGCATCAGCAGTCATGTGTGAGACACTTGGGGAGAGAGGATAGAACAGTCTGTACTCATGAGAGACATACCTACTCTGGAACTTATTATATAGTGTTAATAAACCAGTTTAAAATAACTATTTGAGTAGGACTACAGCAAAGTGACTCCAGATAAGCCACACAACCAGATATTTACAGTCTGAATTCAAAAACTGAAAAGAAAAGGAAAATTAATGTTAAAATAAAGAGATAGTAAGGAAGTGGAGAACAGAAGGGAAAAGGGTCAGTGTGAGCAAAATTCAATCATTATTTTGTTTATTTTGAATTAATATTGGGTTATAAGTCTGTATTTTTCACACTTACCTCATTTCAATTTATACACCAGTAGAGAGAAGCATATGAGCATCTAGACCATAGAATCCCTACAGTGCAGGAAGAGGCCATCCAGCCAATCTAGTCTGCACCGACCCCCTGAAAAAGCAATCCACCCAGGCCCTCCCTCCCTGCCCTATCCCCATAACCCCACACATTTACCATGGATAATCCACCTAACCTACACATCTTGGGACACTAAGGGGCAATTTTAGCATGGCCAATCCACCTAACCTGCACATCTTTGGACTGTGGGAGGGAACCGGAGCACCCGGAGGAAACCCACGCAGGCACAAGGAGAATGTTCAAACTCCACACAGACAGTCACCCAAGACCAGAATTGAACCTGAGTCCCCGGCGCTGTGAGGCAGCAGTGCTAACCACTGTGCCACCAGGCCAACCAGGGAGGCAGGGACCTAGATTTTCTGATCGGATTTACTTAGTCACAGACAAATGTTTGGAAAATCTATAGGCTCAAGATTTTGTGGAACCAGCAATAGTCTTGAGTCTAAAAGGCAGAACTGTAGTTATCCTGAGTAAAGTGGATTGCCAAATATGTGAATACTTCAATATTGGCCTGGAACCAAAACTTGCATTAAATCCAAACTGACGTGTACAACAAACAACCCGTCAACTTTCAATAGCAAGAATTAGTCTTAACTGAGCGTGAGCAGGTTAATGTTGGATATTCTTCAGGGAAAAGATTTACAACAGGTGAAGTAAGAAAGTATTCAGCTCCATTAGTGTCTAAAGGTTCTTGAGAAATGCTGTGAAGTGATAACTAGAGAAACTGGCATCTCGGAGTACATTTGTGGAATAAATTAATGAAATTAAACCTACTACTTTGTATTTGTAAAAGACCTCGCCAGGCCTCATTTGAAATACTAGGTCCAATGTCTGGGGCGGGGTGCGGGAGGGCAGTGATTGAGCTATAGTGGGGATGTCACTGGAATCGTAATCCAGAGACGCAGGTTAATATGATGGAAACATTGGTTACACCATGGCAGCTGGTGGAATTCAATTATTTTGGGGATGTGATGGCCTAATTATCGCTAGACTGTTAATCCAGAAACTCAGCTAATGTTCTGGGGACCAGGGTTTGAATCCCACCATGGCAGCTGGTGGAATTTGATTCCTATTAAAAATGTCTGGAATTAAGAATCTACTGATGACCATGAAACCATTGTTTATTGTTGGAAAAACCCATCTGGTTCACTAACGTCCTTCAGGGAAGGAAATCGGCCATCCTTACCTGGTTTGGCCTACATGTGACTCCAGAGGCACAGCAATGTGGTTGACTCTCAATTGCCATCTGAAACGACCCAGCAAGCCACTCAGTTTGCCATCTTCTCAAGGGCACCCAGGGATGGGCAATAAATGCTGGCCCAGCCAGCAACACCCATGTCTCACAAATAAAATAAAATCTGCAATTGAATGCTGGTTTCAGTCATGGTGACCATGAAGCCATCAACAATTGTCATAAGAACCCATCTGCCTCATTAATGTCCTTTCGGGAAGGAAACCTGCTGGCCTACATGTGGCTCTGGATCCAAGACAATTTGGCTGACTGAACTGGCCTAGAATGCCATTCAATTCAAGGACATTTAGGCATCGGTAACATAGATGCCCACACCCCATCAAAAAATTATTGAAAGAATAGTTTGTGCCTCCTCACATGGTGGGTGATTTTGAGCTTTTGGAAATGTGGGGAAATCATTAATTAATTCCCAGTTCAAAGCATCTTACCAAGAAAAGTTAACCAGCTGGATCTGTGCACTTCAGATAATCAGAACTTTGGGGTGATCTGATTAGGAGTTATAAAATGATGGAGGGAATAGATTGTGTCCAGTTAACAGGTTGATTCATTTGAATAGGTTAGCGCCTAGTGGGCCTCCGAAACAAGCTGTCGACCTCTGCAGTCAACATCAATTTGCTTTAGGTGAGATCTGGACTTGTTCTAGCTGGAGTATTAGAGATCATCTTTTGCAAAGACAAACGCTGCTTCTAATTATCATGGCCCAACTGATCTCCTGAACTACTTGGTGGGGGTTGAGTTTGATGAGGAATTTCTCAAGAATTGTTTTTCCAAAATCGGCATGGTTTTCTTTATCTACCTTGTTCAGGAGATTACATGATTTTGGATGGGATGAAGAATATATATATATATATATATATATATTGTAATACACAACGTATGACAATGGTGGTGGACAGGCTGGAAGTCCGTCATTGTTCATATGTTCATAAAGTTAGATCCAAATGGAGTGGAGATATTCGATCAGAATCTCTCAATGTGAGGATATTAAACTGGAGAACCCAAATGGGAAATGGAAGAGAATTAAGCAATGTTCCATCTCCATCTATAGCTATGCCCACTACATAATTTATCAACATTTTCATTGGAACTGTTGGTTGAAAATGAAATGGGTCTATTTGGAAGCATGCATGAAAATTAGACAACAATTTAAAGAATAAAATAATAAAATGAATTTCAATCTGATATGAATCTGGGTCAGCAAACAGGATGATGCAGGGCAGCATGGTGGCACAGTGGTTAGCACTGCTAAAATCCACTCAACCATGATCTTATTGAGTAGCAGAGCAAGTTTGAGGGGCCAAGTGGCTGAGTCTTGTGTCTATTTCTTATGATCTTCTAACATCAAAAAAGAGCCAACCAACAGGCCAATGCATGAACAATTCAATCCTGCCTATTAACTAGAACTGCGGTGCATTTATTTTGTTTGAATGAATCTTCCACATATGTCTAACTAAAACAAACTATGAGAAAATGAACTGAGAACCATATTCTCTTCCCTAAGGAGAAATGCGTACCCAATGAATTTTATAGTGGACTGACACAGAACAGTAATGACTCATTACTTTAAAGTCCTGCAAACCCAAATAGTGGACCTAAAAAACAAACGAAGGATACAAAGGCTCTCTTCATACCATTCAGCTCCTGAGGAAAAGAACATTGAGAAGGTGGTTGTGTGATCAAATGTTATGGCTTATGAGATACTCTGCCTTTTGAATGGCAGGCTCAATGAGAGATTGAAAGGTAGAACACATCACTCACAGATCCTCACTGATGAAGCAAATCGAATCAGAATAACATTAACAGTCAGATTGGGATACCATTGGGGATCAGTTACATTAATCATGTCAGTATCAGATCATTCACGATGTGGATCCAGCAGTCCAGTGTGGCTCATGTTCAGTAACAATGGAGCTCTGCTCATTATTTTCTGAACATCAGTTAAACTTTGATGTTATTTTAATGTTAGGAGAGACCCAACTTGGGGGGCACGGTGGCACAGTGGTTAGCACTGCTGCCTCACAGCACCAGAGACCCAGGTTCCATTCCAGCCTTGGATGACAATCTGTGAGGGCTTGCACATTCTCCCCATGCCTGTGTGGGTTTCCTCCGGGTGCTCCAGTTTCCTCCCACAGTCCAAAGATGTGCGGGTTAGGTTGATTGGCCCTTAGTGTCATGTGAATTAGCGAGGTAAATATGTAGGGTTATGTTAGGGCCTGGGTGCAATTGTTGTCGGTGCAGGCTCGGTGGGCTGACTGGCCTCCTTCTGCACTGTAGTGATTTTATTCTATGATTCTAGATCTGTCCTCTCCTAACATTAAAAGGAAGTTTAAAAAGGCCTTGTGTCATTCAATAGACTATGTTGGTACTTGCGCACTTGTCCTTGCACTAGACTTTAGTTGCTGTGAGATTACCTCGTTCCTATGGACTCCACCAGGTTTTTAGTGTTTAGTGCAGTCTGCAGTTAGATTATCAACCTGCCTCTCACACTATTCTAAAACAAAACAGAAAATGTTGCAAACACTCAGTCATTCCGTCAGCACCTGTGAAGTTTGAATTCTGAATGCAGACCGACACATTGGTTGGGAATTTCCACAGGGCTTCTCCCTTTCCACTGCCACAACTTCAGTGGAATTTCAGTGGAAACTCTCCTTGATGCATTAATGTCTGTCAAAGTGAGTGTCAGAGTTAAAGAGAAAATTACTGGTGAAGGGATAGAGTGACTGTTTATTCATATATAAAAATAAATATATATATCCACAGACAATCATAGGAAGCATGAATGAAATCATGTTACAGTTCAATCAAGTAATAAGCACAAGCATTAAGACATTGAAGAAGCAAAGAATATGTAAATAGCGAAAGACATAGAAATATTTCCCTTTCCCCTTTATTGGGTGGGAATACGATACTGTCCGCTTCTTGTATTTTACGTTCCGAAGAAGCATCTGCAGTAGGAGTCTAAATGTGTCTATTTACAGATGCTGGCCGTCTTTTGTGTGTTTCCGTCATTTTCTGTTTGGTTTCAGATTTCCGGCACCTCCAGTGGTTTTCCTATGTCACGATCCCAATTGATGTTATAACTGGACGGGAAGATCCCAGAATGGAACGCTGGCTCCAAAGGTTGTGGACGGAACTCTACCACCTCGCCTGCCACAGAATCGGAGCGAGCGAGGGTCCGACAACATGAAATCTCCGTTGACCTTGGGCTGGAATTTCCGGTCTCGCCCGAGCAAGGCTGTAAAATCCCACCCTGTAATTTTTTTTAGTCAAACGTGGAGGGACAGAGTCACAAGATGGCTGATTAGTTTTAACAGCAAGGAAGAAAAAGAAAACATTTATTAAACATGAAAAATGTATTATAATACAATACTCCTTTACTCCTCCCTTAGCTTAACCAGTACACACAGGTAAAGTCTCATTAGCACACAAAGTTAGTACTTGCAGATTTCTCCTCACGAATTTCCCTCAGATGATTGTCATGAGAGAGTTTCCAAATTCCACTCCAAAAATACGCTTTAAAATCTTTTCTCGTAGCAATATATTCCTTCCAAAATCCAGTTCATGTTTTCCAAAAGACCTGTTTGACCAGAGCTTCTGCTCCACTTTTAGCAGTAACTCCATGCTAGGATTTCAGATTAACCCTTTCAGGTTTTCACTATTACACCAATTCTGATATCCAGTCACTACTTCATAATTTCATGATCGATGTAATTTCATGATCGAGGTATATAACATTTTGAAAGGGATTGATAAAATAAATGTAGACCAAATGTTTCCTCTTATGGGGCAATCTGGAACAAGAGGTCACAGGTATAGGTTGAGAGGCCGTAGATTTAACACTGAGATGAGGGGGAACTACTTCTCGCAGAGGGTGGTGAATTTGTGGGACTTGCTGCCCCATAGCGCGGTGAAGTCTGAGTCATTGAATTGTTTCAAGAAGGAGACAGATATGTTTTCAATATAAAAGGGATAAATGGATATGGGGAACAGGTGGGGAGGTGGATTTGAGACCAGGGAGAGATCAGCCAAGATCTGATTGAATGGCGGAGCAGGCTCGAAGGGCTGAATTTGCCTACTTCTGCTCCTAATTCCTATGTTCCTACATTCCTGATGTATTTATAGATGATAGATGTGAATTGTGTCCCATTATCACTTACTAGTTTGCTCAGGCTATTCAAATCTTGCAAACAACTCAGCCAACTCCTCCAAGGTTCTTTCCATTGTGGTAGATTTTATTATCCTGACTTCGGGCCATTTTGAACACACGTTCACTGGGACAAGAAACATGCTGCCTTCAATGGGTCCCGCAAAGTCGATATGTATCCTCTGCCAAGTTTGCTTTGGCCAATCCCATGGATGAAGTGCTTGTGGAGGTGGAGCATTCTATATTCTAGTGCATGACTGACATTGTCCCACCTTTTCTTCTATTTGTGAGTTAAGTCTGGCCACCAAAAATAACTTAGTGTGAGCTCTTTCATCCGCGCTACCCTGGCTAACCTTCGTGCAGTCGATCCAGGATTCGACTTCGTAAGTATGAAGGGATGATCACCCTGATCCCCCACAGCTATCCTTCATTTTGGACAGTTAATTCTCGTTCCCTCATTATATAAGGTTTGAATTCAGAATTCTTCCTTTGTTTGTCCAATGATGTTCCTCTCAAAACCATATCCACGATGCTACCAATTTCTGGCTCATTTCTCATGTGCTTTTGCACCTGAGAGGATGTGATTGGAACGTTCTTTAACTGGGAGAAATATAGCTAATATAGCTATAGTTAGTGTAGCTGTTTTGTGACTCGGGTATGTCCTGAAGTGGCAATCTCGATAAGGCATCTGTGTTGGCATGCTGTTCTGATCTCCAATACTTGATTTCATAATTCTGTGCTGATAATATCAATGCGCATCTTTGTAGATGACTTGCAGCTAATGATGGAATTCCCTGGTATGGACCAGAAATTATTGTCAACGGCCTGTGGTCATTCCACAAAGTAAATTGTCTGTCATACAGATCCTGGCAAAATTATTTAATGCCAAAATTTATGCTAATCGCTTCTTTCTTACTTTGTGCATAATTTTGTTTCATGCTTGATAATGTTCATGATGCGAACACTATTGACTACTGCTCCCCAGTTGCCATAATGTGGGATACCACAGCATCTATCCCACAGGGCAATGTATCACATGCTAGTTGAAATTTTAACTCTGGGTTAAAGTGGACCAATACCTCAGATTGCTTGAGCACGTCTTTAACTCCTTCGTACGCACTTTCACACTCCTTCACCCATTGGGGGTTAGTATGCAATTAAGTATGAAGTTGCAAAGATTGAAATTAACTTCCAGTAGTAATTGAGTAGTTCTAAAAATGATCACAACTGCGACAAGTTCTGTGATCTTGGCGCATCCAGTATCTCTATCATTTTCTTAGGTTCTTTGTGGAGGCCATCGTTTTCTATTACATGATCTAAATAACTGACGGATGATTTGAAAAATTCAAATTTTTCTTTCTTCGCATAGATTGTACTTCTTTAGATGCTCCAGTGTTTCCTCCAAGTTGTGTAAATGTTCCTGTTCAGCTTTGCCTGTGATTAGAATGTCATCCAGATAACACTGGACAACGTTGAGGTCACTTAATATTTGGTCCATTGATTTCTGGAACATGGCCGGTGCCGATGTTATTCCGAATAGTGGCACTTATGTCAGAACAACAGGGATAGGGCCTGGGTGGGATCGTGGTCGGTGCAAACTCGATGGGCCAAATGACCTCCTTCTACACTGTAGGATTCTGTGATTCTAGGATTCTATGAACAATCCCATTGTGGGTAACAATCATTAGCAGTGGTTGCAACTCAGTTGCCACCCTCATCTGAAGGTATACTTGGGACAAGTCGATCTTGCTGCACTGCTGACCACAAGCCAGTCTGGCAAATAGGTCCTCAATCTGTGGTAAGGGGTACAAGTCGACGCACTTTATTTATCGTCTTAAAGTCCCAGCAGCTACACATGGGACCATTAGATTTAATAACGGGGATGATTGGTGTTGCCCAATTGCTCATCACTACATGTTCAATCACTCCATCCTTCACTGATTTCTCGGGTTCCACGTTTACCTTTAGTTTAATTGCATACGGCACAGTTCTTGCCTTGAATCACCTAGGGTTGCTATCAGGTTTGACCTTGAACTTTGCCCCCACTCAGGTCATGGATCATAAGATATTCTCAAACACCTTCCTATACTTCTCCAGAAGTTTCTGTAGTGTGTTCTTGCTGTCAACTGTCAACTTCATTAAATGCTCCCTAATTTAGCTTGATTTTGTATAACCACGCTCTTCCAAAGACTGCAGGAACATTTCCCTTTACTATGTTGATGCTATAGTTAAGAAAGCCCACCAAAGCCTCTACTTTCTCAGAAGACGAAGGAAATTTGGCATGTCAGCTACGACTCTCACCAACTTTTACAGATGCACCTGAGAAAGCACTCTTTCTGGTTGTATCACAGCTTGGTGTGGCTCCTGCTCTGCCCAAGACCGCAAGAAACAACAAAAGGTCATGAATGATGTCCATCACACAAACCAACCTCCCATCCATTGATTCTGTCTACGCCTCCCGTTGCCTCGTAAAAGCAGCCAGCATAATTAAGTACCTCATGCACCCCGGACATTCTCTCTTCTACCTTCTTCCATTGGGAAAGAGATACAAAAGTCTTAGGTCACGTACCAACTGACTCAAGAACAGCTTCTTCCCTGCTGCATCAGACTTTTGAATGGACCTACCTCGCACTAAGTTGATCTTTCTCTCCACCCTAGCTATGACTGTAACACTACACTCTGCACTCTCTCCTTTCCTTCTCTATGTACGGTATGCTTTGTCTGTATAGCACAGGAAACAATACTTTTCACTGTATACTAATACATGTGACAATAATAAATCAAATCAAATCAAATTTGCAGAGGCAATTCTGCTGATTAGCTATTAGCTTCTACTTGAACCATTCTCTATTTGTTCAGTGGAACTACCTCCTCGGTATAAATTCACAGGATTACATTTGAAGATTTTCTTGGTAAGTGTTTAAGCTTCTGATTGTATATGTTTTCTGGGAAAGATGATGCAGCTGCTCCCATACCCACTTCCATCTTTATTTCTTATCTGTTTAACTTTGGATAAACTCAGAACCTTTGGGTATCCCCTTTTATGGATAGGACACCTAGTTTTAAGTTCTTGGATCTTTCCTAATCTGGTATCATCTTGGAAATTTCCATCCTCATCAGATATTTTGTAGACCTCTTTTTTTAGACCTTGACATGTTCGTGCATTTGCACACCTTTGGGGTTGGGAAAGTCTACATTTATTTTCTCTACTCCAACATTCATGTGGAGAGTGCCCCACCTGAACACACCTACGGCATACTTTCATTTTAAGAGATTTCTGCCTGTCCATTGCCATCCTGTGTACATTGGATCCAGCTCCAATTTGGGAAGCCTCTTTCATGGTCGATTCCATGGACACCGTGGCCTCAACAGTAAGTTTTTGTGTTAAAGTTTTTGTAGTGAGAAATCATCTTTGAATTGCTTCATTTCGAACACAAACAAATCTGTCTCACAAAGTATCTTCAAAGGTGTGTCCATACTCACAGTTCTTTGCTAACCTTGTCAGTGTTGCAACAAATTGAAATATATTTTTGTCTTCTTTTTGGCCCTGTCGATGAAATAGGAATCTCTCAGCAATTATTAGTGGTTTAGGTTAGAAATGACTTTCAAGGATCTTGATTGTAGGTTTTTTTCACTAGGCTTCTCAGGATGGATAGGGCTCTATAGCAATATAAAGTTTTATGCCCTTACTACATTTAGGAAAGTGACTACTTTAAGTTCATCCGGTGTCTTGTTCGCAGCCAGATAACATTGAAATCTCTCTTCGTAAGCATGCCATGTTTCCACATTTTCTTTAAACGCCTCTATGGCACCACCTATGCCCACCATTACAATTACCAGTTACTAAATCGTAGTACTTTCTTTAACTTTTCCCCCTCCTTTTTTTCTCTTCCTTATTAATTTGTATTATTAGTTGTATTATTTAGTTGGATCTGTAGTTTAGCAAAGAATATTTTTTCAAACTACTTGGTAGGCAATTGCACTTCTATTCCCTAAACAAGAAAAGTTTACCTGTAATTCCTGTTTGGTTTTTGATTATTTTTATTTTGATCAGTAGTTTCCCGTTCTGGAATGCACAGATTCTCTCCCTTTTTTAAAAGTGCAAGGATCTCATTGCTGCACACCCCCGCTGCCCCCCCCCCCCGCCCCCCCCCCGCCAACGTGTGGAGATCCCACCATTTGGAAGTCTACCAAACCTCCAGTAAGAAAAGTCTTTGGGTGGGATTTTCCGGTCGCGCTCGCCCCAAGACCAGAAAATTCCACCCGAGGTCAACGGATCCTTGCATGGTCCGTGCCCTGCCCACTACGATTCCCAGGGTGGGCGAGAAGGGAAAATTCCACCCTTCTTCTTTTTCTAGGCTACTCACTTTTTTTTGTTAAGGTTTTCACTACTCTTTAGAGATATTGCCTTGCATTGGAGGGTTTTTCGACCTGTTTGAGAATCGAGATGCTGGATTTTCTTTTTTCTGTGTTCCCGACATCGATGTTCTGTTTCGCACCAATGTCGACTGCGCAGGTACCGACGGAACGCATTTCACACCCACTTTGCGGCTGCTAAGTGTACACACACAACAGGTGAAAACTTCAGGCCATTATTATATCTCTGATTTCTTGACATTTATCTCATTTCTTTTTTAATCAGGATTCTATTAATTTTCCTGCTACTGGTATTAAGCTGGCTGGTCTATCGTTCCCTAACCATATTCTATTTCCCTTCTTAAATATAGATAGAGTGTTAGCTTTCTACCTGTCCTCTGTTCCGCACTCTTTTCTCATGAATATCTATAATAATGTTTCTGCTATTTCTTTAGATTTAAAAAATGCATGGATGCAAATCGTCTGGACCAGGGATCTTATCCTCTTTTCATTTGGTTAGTTTCATTAATATTCCTTCTCTTTTTGTTTTAAATGCAACGAGATGTTGAGGGCTGTATCAGTCTTGAGGGTCAGCTGTGGCAGGAAACTACAGCTTTTGTTGCAAAGCAAGGCACAGGTCTCTTTGAAAAAAGCACAATATCCTTAAGCACTTCTCTGTGAAGTGAAGTATGTAACTCCTCTTTGGTCTTCCTGCACTAACACTCCATGTGCTCCTTTCACCTGTTGCTCATGCTTCTCTTCCTCTAGAATCACAGAAACATAGGGCGGGATTTTCCAGTCGCGCTTGCCCCAAGACTGGAAAGCTCCGCCTGAGGTCAACGGACCTTTGCATGGTCCTGTCCCATCCACTAGAATTCCCAAGCTGGGCAGGTCAGGAGAATTCTACCCATAGAATCCATACAATGCAGAAGGCCACTCGGCCCATCGAGTCTGCACCGACTTTCTGACAGAGTACCTTACCCAGCACCCCTCCCCCGCCCTATCCCTGTAATCCCGCATATTTCCCATGGCTAATCCGTCTAACCGAGATATCTTTGGACACTAAGGGGCAATTTAGCACACCTAAGCAGCACATCTTTGGACTGTGGGAGAAAACCGGAGCACCCAGAGGAAACCCACACAGACACAGGGAGAATGTGCAAACTCCACACAGTAAACCACCCAAAGCCGGACAGGATGTTAAATAGTCAAAGGTATTCCTATTTTCGATAAATATTTCTAGTATATACCCTTAAAGTTACTGAAAGATTTCATGCTTCTGCAATGTCTGAATGAATAGGAAGATATCTGGCAAATGTTTGCAGTGACGTGAATGACAGTAGGTGGGTGTTCCTTTTAGTAACATTGGAAGTGTCTGCCCTGGCTCCTGAAACTACCATGATTTGTTCATGAGTGAGTGTTTGCAAGTTATGCTGATATGGGGCTCTTGTTTTCCACATGTGCCTGCCAGGGGTATGATAATGAGTCTGGGCCTCACTATCTGTAAGGCACTATCTGTAAATCAATTATTTGGCAATGGCAAATTGTATAAATTGTTGCATTTCAAATCCCATACTGGCATTTTCTATTCTAAAAACTGACATTTGGAAACATATAATGGCTAAGATTATAAGAATACAAATGTAAGATGACCATAGCCACTGATCTTTTGTTTTTCCTGGAACAGTGGGTGTGAAAATAATATGTGATCCCAAAGCACCAGTAAAAATTCTAGAATCCCTTAATAAAAACAGAATTTGACTTATTCATTCACCATAAAGCAGTAGCCCACAAGATGGCCAAGAGCAACAGCTCATGAAGAGCTAAACATTAAAACTCAATGAGTAGGAAATTACGAGTTTTCCCAAGAAGGTTCCTCCTTTTTTTGGGGAGCTTTCCAAGTGCCTGAACTGCAAAAGGTATTGAAGCCAGGGAACTTATTCTGATGTTGACTCAACTAATGATGCAATAGGACTGACAGAACTTGGTTGGATTGCAATCCCAATCCCCATGGAATCAGATCAGCAATTGGCTCCCATCAGTTAGGCCCAATTACCTGTACTTTCATAGGCTCTGAGCCTCGAGATATGCATTATGATAATCTGTAATATATTAAAATTCTTACATAGCTTGCGTACTCCCATGAAACTGCTATGTAAACATTTTCTAATGTGATTTCAATTCAGAGATGTTTTCATTTATCTGCTACACTTACCCATTATAATGTTCTGCAATCCCTGTGGACAGTGGAGTTTCAATGTTAGTCTTAAAATTTACCCATCGCACCTCCCTGAATCATGAACATCTGGTGCGGTGTTATTCTTTCCCCACAAATCACTCAAAATGCTCGAAAAGAATTCATCTGCTATTTTTTTTTCTCCTTAGTAAATGAAATATCCAAAGTAAACAAAACAAAAAAAAATTCTGAAATAAAAACAGAAAGTGCTGAAAAAAATCTCTGCTGGTCTGGCAGCATCCGTGGAGAAAGAAATGGATTCAACGTTTCGGATGCAATACGACTCAAACTCCGAAAAGATTTCCAAAACAATTCTGCAAGTTGCAGGTTTTATAATGACATGCTTGGTTGAATCCAGAATGTGCAGGTTAGGTTGATTGGCCATGATAAAGAACAAAGAACAATGAAAATTACAGCACAGGAACAGGCCCTTCGGCCCTCCAAGCCTGCACCAACCATGCTGCCCGGCTTAACTAAAATCCCCTACCCTTCCGGGGACCATATCCCTCTATTTCCATCCTATTCATGTACTTGTCAAGATGCCCCTTAAAAGTCACTACCGTATCTGCTTCCACTACCTTCCCCGGCAACGAGTTCCAGGCACCCACTACTCTCTGTGTTGAAAATCTGCCCCGTACATCTCCTTTAAACCTTGTCCCTTGCACCTTAAACCTATGCCCCCTAGTAATTGACTCTTCCACCCTGGGAAAAAGCTTCTGACTTTCCACTCTGTCCATGCCTCTCATAATCTTGTAGACTTCTATCAGGTCTCCCCTCAATCTCCGTCGCTCCAGTGAGAACAAACCAAGTTTCTCCAACCTCTCCTCATAGCTAATGCCCTCCATACCAGGCAACATCCTGGTAAATCTTTTCTGTGCCCTCTCCAAAGCCTCCACATCCTTCTGGTAGTGTGGCGACCAGAATTGAACACTATATTCCAAGTGCAGCCTAACTAAGGTTCTATAAAGCTGCAACGTGACTTGCTAATTTTTAAACTCAATACCCTGACCGATGAAGGCAAGCATGCCGTATGCCTTCTTGACTACCTTCTCCACCTGCATTGCCACTTTCAGTGACCTGTGTACCTGTACACCCAAATCCCTTTGCCTATCAATACTCTTAAGGGTTCTGCCATTTACTGTATATTTCCTATCTGTATTAGACCTTCCAAAATGCATTACCTCACATTTGTCCGGATTAAACTCCAGCTGCCATCTCTCCGCCCAAGTCTCCAGCTGATCTATATCTTGCTGTATCCTCTGATGGTCCTCATCGCTATCCGCAAATCCACCAACCTTTGTGTCGTCCGCAAACTTACTAATCAATCCAGTTACATTTTCCTCCAAATCATTTATATATATTACAAACAGCAAAGGTCCCAGCACTGATCCCTGAGGAACACCACTCGTCACAGCCCTCCATTCAGAAACGCACCCTTCCACTGCTACCCTCTGTCTTCTCTGACCGAGCCAGTTTTGTATCCACCTTGCCAGCTCACCTCTGATCCCATGCGACTTCACCTTCTGCACCAGTCTGCCATGAGGGACCTTGTCAAAGGCCTTACTGAAGTCCATGTAGACAACATCCACTGCCCTACCCTCATCAATCATCTTCATCGCTTCCTCGAAAAACTCGATCAAGTTCGTGAGACACGACGTCCCTTTCACAAAACCATGTCGCCTCTCACTAATAGTCCACTTATTTCCAAGTGGGAATAAATCCTGTCTCGAAGAATCCTCTCCAATAATTTCCCTACCACTGATGTAAGGCTCACCGGCCTGTAATTACCTAGATTATTCTTGCTACCCTTCTTAAGCAAAGGAACAACATTGGCTATTCTCCAATCCTCTGGGACCTCCCCTGTAGCCAGTGAGGATACAAAGATTTCTCTCAAGGTCCCAGCAATTTCCCCAAATTGCCCCTTAGTGTTGGGGAGATTTGCAGGGTAAATACATGGGATTACGGGGTTAGGGCCTGGGTGAGACTGTTGTCGGTGGAGTCTCAATGAGTCGAATGGCCTCCTGCACTGCAGGGATTCTATGAGTCTATGAATTTCCTTTTACGCATCCCAAGTACATTAACAAAGTTTTTATTTAAAATCCTGAACCTTCCCCCAAAAGATTTATATTGGGCATGATATTTTTGCTTAGAATTCTGAATGTTAGCTGAATGTAGATGAATTGCGCACGTGTGTGTGTGTGTCTGTGTGTCTGTGTGTGTGTAGAGGGTTCCGATTGTTTAATCTATGTATTACAAAGTTACAAATCATATATCTTTGGGTTAATAACAAGAAAGTAAAAGACGGAGGGATAAAGAGAGATAGAAAAATGGCATGACCGAGGCAGTAAAAAAGCTATATTAATATTAACTCAGACCGCTGAGCAGGAGAGGGATGAGGGAAGCAGCCTTAAAACCAGACTGCCTCGCATTGGCCCATCCCATTTGCCACCAATTTTCCCAGGGCCTTTAGAAGGGCAGCCCAGAAGCCTCACTAAATTATAATAATAATACAATAAATAAATGCAATAATATAAATATTTTAGTGAAACTTCCTCCTGATTTGGGCACACACGTCACGGAACTGTTACAGTGCTGTAGCAGGCTGTTTGGCCCTTCCTGTCTGCACTGGCTCTCTTCCCTTTGTGTCATTCTCCTGCCTTCTCCCCATAACATTTACACATTCTTCCTTTTCAGTCCTAACTGCTTCAATCTATCTTCATACCTGAAGTTCCTCATTCCTGAAACCATTCATATTAATCTTTTCTGCATTTGAATAGTTAAAATGAAATGTCCAGAACTGGACGCAATACTCCAGCTGAGGCTGAACTAGTGTCTTATACAAATTCAACATAACATCCTTGCTCTTGTACTCTGTGTCCCTATTAAGAAAAGCATGCCTTATTAACTGTTCTCTCCACCTGTTTTTTTTATTCATTCAAGGAATGAAGGCATTACTGGCTGGGCCAGTGTTTATTTCCCATCCCTAATTGCCCTTGAACTGGGACATTAAGAGTCAACCAAATTGCTGTGCGTTTGGAGTCACATGTAAACCAGACTGGGTGAGGATGACAGATTTCATTCCCTAAAGGACATTAGTGATCCAGATAGGTTTTTACTACAACTGATAATAGCTTCATGGTCGTCATGGGACCTTTAATTCCAAATTTTTTTTATTTGATTCAAATTTCACCATCTGCCATGGTGAGATTTGAACCTGGGTCCCCAGAGCATTAACCTGGCTCTCTGGACTACTAGTCCAGTGACAATACCACTAAGCCACCACCTCCCCTATCTGCCACCTTCAATGATTTATGCACATGTACATCCTGGTGTCCTTGTTCCTGCATCCCCCTTTAGAAATGTACCCTTTTCTTCAAATATTGTCTCGCCATATTTTTCCTGCCAAAATTCGTCGCTTCACCTTTTTCCCGCATTGAACTTCATCTGACCCCTATCTGCCCATTCAACCAAGTAATCTATGTCCCTTTGAAGTTCTACAGTGTCCTCTTCACAGTTTACAGTGCTTGCGAGTTTTGTATCGTCCGCAAACTTTGAAATTGTGCCCTGTACACCAAGGTCTAGATCATTAACATAGATATCAAGAAGAGCAAGACTGACCCCTGTGAAACTCCCGTACAAACATTCCTCCAGCCTAAAAAACCTTTGTTAACCACCACTCTCTGCTTCCGGTCACTCATCAAATTTTATATCCAAGTTGCTCCTCTCCCCTTTATTCCATGAGCTCCAACTTTGTTCACACATTTGTTATGCGGCACTCTATTAAATGCCGTGTGAAAGGCCATGCACATCACATCAACAGCATTGCCCTCATCAACCCTCTCTGTTACCTCTTCAAAATACTACAGCTTTCCTTAATTTACCTGCGTTTGTCCACATGACTATGTGATGCCCTTACCTTTACACCCTTTTTTAAACAAAGGTGTAACATTTGCAATTCTCAAATCCTCTGGCAGCACCGAAGTCTTCATGAAGATTGAAAAATGATGGCCAGTGCCTCTGCAATTTCCACTCTCACTTTCTTCAGTATCCTCGGGTGCATCTCATCCAGTCCTGGTGCCTTATCAAATTTAAGCGCATACAGCCTATCCAATACCTCCCCCTTATCAATTTGAAACCCTTCTAGTGTCTGAATTACCTCCTCTCTCTCATGGCCTGGGTAGCATCTTCTTCCTTACTAAAGACAGATGCAAAGTATGCATTTCATACCTCAACTATTCCCTCTGCCTCCATGCGGAATTCCCCTTGTTTGGTCCTCAATCAGTCCTATTCCCCCTTTTTACCACCCTTCTACCATTTTTACACCAAAGACTTTGGGATTCCCTTTTGTGTTAGCTTCTGGTCTCTTTTCATACTCCCTCTTTGTTCCTCTTATTTTATTTTTCACCTCCCCTCTGAACCTTCTATGTTCAGCCTGGTACTCAATTGTATTTTCTAACTGACATCAGGAAAAGTGTGTGTTTTCTTCTTTATCTTAATTTCTACATCTCCTTTGACAACTAAAGAACACTGGCTTTGTTTGCCCTACCTTTCCATTTCATGAGAATATACCTTTACTAAGCCCAAACTATCTCTTCTTTGAAGCTAGTCCATTGTTTATCCACCGTTTTTCCTGCCAACCTTTGATTCCAATACATTCGGTCCAGATCTGTTCTTACCCATTGAAGATGGCTTTGTTCCAGTTGATTATTCTTACTCTGGATTGTTCTTTGTCCTCTTGCATAGTCAGCCTAAACCTATGATACAATGATCACTGTCCCCTAAATGTTATCCTACTGATGCTTGATCCAGTCAGCCAACCTCACTTCCCAAGAATCAGGTCTAGCAATACCCACATTCTCACTTGGGAGTCATGTAACTATTTCCCCTGGCCTCAAAAGAAATAGAACGTCATAATGGTCACCACCAGCACCTCCATGCATTCTTGCCAGCCCCTTACTTTCCTCTACCACTTCCACCACCTGCTACCTCCAAGGATCACATCTCACTTCAAGTTCCAACTCTGGTTACGCAGTTTCCAGCCCCTTTAGAACCAATATGCTGCAGCTCACAAGATGGACAAGATAGAGGAGTAATGATGAATTGAGTGATAGAACAGTGAGGAGAAGGATGGGTACATGGCTTGAATGACTGGATCAATGGTGAAGAAGGTATGACAGATGATGGGAGTGAGTAGGGCCAGTGTTACGAGTAAAAGGTTGGGGGCAAAGGAAGTGATTGAGGGAGGGTGTGACAAGGTAGGCACTGAGGACTACTGGCTTCATTTTCCCCATAACCCCAATGGAAAATGCTGACTGTAGCTATCATCTGTTTCTTTCTCTATTACTCCATTTATCACCATCTCCCCACTGCCCAAACCCATCGAGCCATCCATAAGGAAGGAAGAGAAAGGGAAAGAATAGGGAGAGAAAATGAGAAAAGATAAGGGAAGCAAAAGGACAGAGAAAGAGAGACACATAAGTTGATGATGAAACAAAGAGAGAGAACCGGGGGGCGATTCTCCCAAAAAAACTCTACGTGGCGAATTCTCCCTGTGTCTGCATGGGTTTCCTCCGGGTGCTCCGGTTTCCTCCCACAGTCTGAAAGACGTGCTGGTTAGGTGCATTGGCCATGCTAAATTTTCCCTCAGTGTCCCCAAATAGGCACCGGAGTGTGGCGACTAGGGGATTTTCACAGTAACTTCATTACGGTTTTAATGTCCAAAGATGTGCGGGTTAGGTGTTTTGGCAATACTAAATTGCCCTTAGTGTCAGGGGACTAGCCAGGCTAAATACATGGAGTTATGGGGATAGAACCTGGGTGGGATTGTGGTTGGTGTAGACTCGATGGGCCGAATGGCCTCCTTTTGCACTGCAGGGATTCTATGATAATGTAAGCCTAAAAATAAACTTTTTCTGGAAACTGTGGGCTGGATTTTCTGGTGACCTCCACATCAGTCGTATGTGTGGGTTCTGAGCCTGTAAATGTCCTCAGCACTCCTGCCAGTGTAACATTCCAGATAGTCACCTCCTAACTGGAGGTCTCCACACTCACTGCCCTATAAAGGATGGCGGACAGGTTCCCAAGGCTTGGAAGCCCAACCAGAGATCGCATAGCGATGTCAGATTAGCAAGTCAACCAGGAGATGGTGAGGTGCTAAGTAGTTGCAATGTAGTCCTCAAAATAAAGAGGCCTGAATCCAATAGGGCCGCAGAAGTGGTGGGAAACCCCTCTGCCGGAAAACTGAGGGACATGGTTGTGACCTTTCACCCTGTGGTCTTGTCACTGGGGCATTGAGCTTCTGGCTCTGACGGCCACCCAGCCTGCCACTGGGAAGTTGCCAGGATTGAACTAGCAGCCTTCACACACAGCAGAGGGGGGTGCGCGCCCCTCCAACAGTGGGAAGATACCTGCATCATCGCACAATGACCCCCCAAGTGCTGCCTCGATTGCCCTAATTGGCTGCCTGTCTCTGCAGTGCAGTTCCCAGTCCATCCTGGAAAAGGTGGGAATGATTCGGGGAGACTTTCTGGCGCAGTTCTCCCATTAGGTCTTCTCAGTCTTTTAAGAGACTTTTGGATAGGTTCATGGAGGTTAGTAAGATAGAGGGTTATAGATGAGCCTAGAAGGTAAGGAAATTGTTCGGCGCAACTTGTGGGTCGAAAGGCTTGTTTGTGCTGTGGCTTTTCTACGTTTCCATGTTTCTTTTCTATTATTTCCTGTCCTGCCAATCCCTTCACCTCCAAACCCATCTCCAATGGGTTATGGAAATTCTGCCCTACAATCACTTATCTGCACAACAAGACCATTTGGTCTCCTGCTGTAAGGGTGGCACGGTGACACAGTGGTTAGCACTGCGACCTCACAGCTCCAGGGACCCGGGTTCAATTCCAGCCTTGGGTGACTGCCTGTGTGGAGTTTGCATATTTTCCCCATGTCTGCATGGGTTTCCTCCAGGTGCTCCGGGTTCCTCCCATAGCCTAAAGGTGTGCGGGTTAGGTGGATTGGCCATGGTAAATTACCCCTTAGTGTCAGGGGGATTAGCAAGATAAATACGCGGGGTTACAGGGATAGGGCATAGGTGGGATTGTTGTCAGTGCAGGGTTGATGGGCCGAATGGCCTCCTTCTGCACTGTAGTGATTCTATGATTCTATGCTACAAAAGGTCTCCATTTTCCCCTTGCTATCTCAAGAAAAGCGTTTTAGAATCACACTCTGCAATTTATGAAAACTTAACTTGACAAAATGGAACCCTTGCTGCCTGGTTTCATAGTTTTGAAACAGAATGAGTTAAAACAGAAACCGTGTTCCACTAGCAAATTTCAAAATGAAGAATAGGAGGCAAATTCTCTGTGACACCATGCCAGGATGATTGACTTGGAAGCTGGAAGGGCTTTGCTCTTAATACTAATTGAATTGCATCTGATCAAGGCATTAGCAGGTACATGAAATGCTGACCACATGTGAGTAACTGCCTGTCAACAATTTTGCAATAATATCGACTAATTTACCTTTGATCACGGTGAATGTTAATCCAGAGAGGAACTTGAAATTGATAAGCACTGGGGAATTCTTCCGTAGACTTTAATTTTGTCTGGAAACCTGAACCATGGGGATGAACTGTTATTTACAATATTTGTGTATCGTGGAAAACTACCAGAAGGCCAACTTTTTTCTCCAAAAATGTATTGTTGCCAGTCAAATACTATAAAGAATCATAGTTTAGAAAATGGTGTTTTATCCCAGCTGACAAGGTGCCAAGAAAACTGGCAAAGCAAAACGACAAACTGGAAAATATCTCTGAGTAAAGCTTCCTGATCAAGGCCCATGCTGTAAGCTCACGGAATAAAATGGAGAGCATTTATGTAGTAGCACCATTCATTACCTCAGGACATCTCAAATCACTTGCCAGCCACGTTCACCCCGAGGCCGGAAACTCCCACCTGAGGTCAATGGACCTTTGCGTGGTCAGTGTCCCACCCGCTATGATTCCCGTGGCGGGCTGGACGGGAAAATTCTGCCCTTTGTGTCCGAAAAGATACTTTTGAAACGCAGCAATACAGGGATTCTTACTCCCACCTGAGTGGGAAGATAGAACTTTGGTTTAAACCTGATCTAAAAAATGACACCTCTGACAGTCCAGCATTCCATCAATGCTGCAGCGAAGTATCACCTAGATTTTGCACTTCTTTGGGGCAGAATGTGAACTACAATTTTATGTCTCGAGAGTAAGAGTGCCACCATTCTTCACACTAAACAATACATTTGTTTCATTTCCATTACACTGGAGTTCAGAATTTTTCGCAGCGTTTTAGAATCACACTCTGCAATTTACTTCACTTTTCTCTACACAAGACTGCCTCAGCTGCTTCAATTTGCGAATAGATCCAATTGTTACCTCCATGTTGATCGCGACATGGTAGCACAGTGATTAGCACTGCTGCCTCACAGCTGCAGGGACCCGGGTTCAATTCCAGCCTTGGGTCACTGTCTGTTTGTAGTTTGCATGTTCTCCCCGTGTCTGCATGGATTTCCATCCGGTGCTCTGGTTTCCTCCCACGCTCCAAAGCTGTGCAGGTTAGGTGGATTGACCATGCTAAATAGCCCCTGGGTGTCCCAAGATGTGCAGGTTAGGGGGATTGACCATGCTAAATTGCCCCTGGGTGTCCCAAGATGTGCAGGTTAGGGGGATTAGCGAGGTAAATTCGTGGGGTTATGGGGATAGGACGGCTGGGGGGGGGGAGGGGGGTGGGGGGCATGGGCCTGGATAAGATGCTCTGTCAGAGTCGGTGCAGACTCAATGGGCCAAATGGCCTCTTCTGAACTGTAGGGATTCTACATTGGCGGTGAAGCGGAGTTTGCTACATATTAAGAGGAAGTTTATTAACAATAATTTTCAGATTAACGCTCACTGCTTATGTGGTCAGTTCAAGCATTCTTCATATGTTCCACAAAACAATTTACAAAACCAGCAATGTGCTCATCTGGCTGGTGGTGAGTGCCAGCTTCATATTGGACAGCACTGTGCATAAATGCATCCAAAACCATTCTGGCTTAGCCTACTTGGAAAAGGACAAGCACTGAGGATATTTCCACTTAGTGTCACAGGCACTTCAATGTTTGTCTAAATGGTAGATCTGTAAAAGATTGGAGTGAAATTAATTCACAGAAACTCTGGCCCTGGTTTGAAGTGGAAAGGACAAGAGGGAGGTGCATGCAGTACACTTAGAGAAAACGGAGACATTGAGGCCTAGCTGATTTAACAACCACTTCCATCAATTTTTGATCACAATCCAGATCCTGTTAGATTACTTAGTGGGGAGCCTGTACTGCCTCTCTACTCAGAACTCAGATTCAATCAGGTCCCAATTATATCATCCAGCCAAACCTGCACATTTAAAGCAGGAACCCTCCTGAATTTCCCCTGGTGTGTTCACCTGTTCAAAACACCAGGTTAATATTGAGACCCAGCGGGATCACAGCAGCCAAGTCATTGTTCTTATTTTAACTGCCCCACCCAATTTTTCACCAGACAAAGGATTTAAAATCAGAGCCGCCTGCCCAGGTTTCCGCTCCCGGGTCGAGTGCACAGAGAGGGAAGAACACCCAGCACTGCAAACCCGACCTTTCAAAATGGCTGCCTAGACATCAGGGTGGGGTGGCAGGCTGGGGTTGCTGGATTAGAGTAGGGTTGGTCCAGCCCAGAGAGGCTGAGGAGGTTGCCGGTGTAGAGGTGGGCAGGACGGAAGGCCTGCTTTCAGAGCTCCAGCACCTTGTCCAAAATATAAAAAAAGAATTAAAATGTGAAACATTCCACCAGTCCTCACCCTTCACCACCACACACACACTCCCTATGTCCCATCCATGCCAACCCATGTCCATCTCATGTCCTCCATGTCAAGCTATGTCTCTCCACCTACCCCCATACCCATCATGCTCCCAATTCCAAGGCATGGCCCCAAGCAACTGCTTTATCCTTTATATCCTCTATGCCAATCTATGTTCCACCCTCCACCCATCTCCCCACTCCTATAGCCCTTCACAATATTCATACCAACCTATCAACCCCCCCCCCCCCCACTCACCTCCCCATGGCCCTTTATAACCCCTATGCCAACATAGTGCCATCACATGCCCACAACCAAGTACCCTTACATTGACCATGCCAACTCACTAGTATCCATCATGGGCAGACCTCAAGACCCATGTGGAGATGAGATGAAATAAAGTTCTATAAATTTCTAAATTTCTAACTGTCTATTGCAGATTTCACTTTATTGAACAAAAGCACTCTCATTCATAAAAAACAATTCACTACATTTACATTCCTTAAACTAAATAAAACTTTGTAACAACAAACATTTCATTCAAGTGCACAATTCTTTCTTACAACAAGCATTGGAATTCATCCCACATAAAAGAGTAAATATCCACTTGTGGCTGTCAATGAAATTGCAAACTGGCAGGCACCCTACTGTGATAATGGATGGTTGTGAAATCAGTCATGCAGCCCTAATCCAGCAATGGAAACCCTCAGTCTCAGGCCAACAAATGGAGTGAAGTAGCAAGCAATATTGTTTAACATTTTAAAAATATTTACAGGACAGTATTTTTAAACCTTGACAGTTTGACAGGTCCCTTTGAAAGGCGTTTCTGACAGTTTTGAAGGTCCCTTTGAAAAGTGCATATGACATTTTTGACAGTTCATGTTGATAGGTCTGTTGACTGTTCCAATGTGCTTGACAGTAATTCATTTATGCTTTTTTATGCACATCTGTGCCTACTTCTAACAATTCCAAAGGGCACCCCACTCTCCCAAAAGACACTTGAGCTATCCCACAAGACACCTGACCAAACACAAATGGCACCTGACCTCCACCAAAGAGCACTTAACCTCCACCAAGGATATCCCAGGACCATATCCAAAGGGGTACCTTATCTCTCCAAAGGGATACACTGGCATACCTGTTCATACCAAGTCTAATTTGCACACATCAGTGTGCACAGTCCTGGCTTACCAAAATTCATTTGAATGGATGCAGACAATGATTTAAAATGGCCTGCTGCTTCCATAAAACGTGTATGCACAAAACACTCCCCCAAATCCATTCCTGCCCCCGAGAAAATGGGAATTGCCATGTTCAGGGGTAAGAATTAGGATTTTCTGTGACTTCCACTATTTTTGCCATGACAGAGTGGCAGAAGTCTGGGCCTCTGTGTTTGAGGGAATCCATCCTACATCAGATGTTGATTGACACAGTGCACAAATGGTTTTGATAATTTTCCTTGTTACCAGTCAGTGGCACAGATTCAAGCAATAGGGCGAGAAATGGCAATTTTAAAAGGAACATTCTGTACAAATTTTCAAAAGTGCATTCTTACATTTATATCCATATTAAAAGCATCTGCCATTCCTTAGCAAAGTTGCCTAAACTATTTTTGAATGCTATCCTTTAGTTTTATAATGCTAAAAGAAGTGGCCTCCTCAATAGCCTTTATAGGTTGTGTCGAGCACCTGAGACCCAAGACACATCCTTTAAAATTCAAGTAGTCACTGTTCCCAACACCAAGCTGTTTCCTCTTAACATAACCTTTAGAAGTACTCCGACTGTCAGTCATTACTGGTGTCTCTTGTTTCAACTTGGACATTCTAGAGCTGAGGTTCTAATGGGACGTACACTAAACCTGCTGGAGCCACCATGAGCTGTAGCTAGTAAAATATTGCTGGCAAAGAAAGCACTGGCCCATTGTAAAGGCTCATACTCTAATGTGGTGGTGCAAAACACACTTCTGTTTCACATTGTCTACTTCACTTTTCACATAAATGGGTTCTGATGGACTTGTAGAGTTGAGAACATTTTCAACCTTGAAATGGTAAAACCTGTAGCTAATGATAGGAATTGTGTGCACTGTTAATGTCATTACTAGGAAAAGTCAAAGCACTCAGCCAGTTTGTGAAGGCTTTTTGTTTTGGAAATCAATAACAAATACAGGATTAAATAATTACTGTAATACGTCACCGTAATTCATATTAATTGGTATCAGTGCTGTGAAAGGTATCAAAAGCATTCAGTGCACACCCGCAATCAATCTTTATAGAGCATAGTGGCGTGACGTAGGAACAATATAAAATTTACAAAAATAAGAAAAGAGGCATAGCCATCTGAGCTCTTTTCTTTATTAATTTACTGATGTTGATTTCACTGGCGTGGCCATTATTTATTCCCATCCCCAATTACCCTTGAGAAAGTGCTGGTGAGCCACTTTCTTGACAGTTGAAAGGCTTGCCAGGCTATTGCAGGAGACAATATCGCTGTGGATCAGGAATCATACTGCAGCCAACAGATTTCATTTCCTAAAGGACATGAATAAACCAGTTCAGTTTACCAGCAATCTAATATTTACACAATCATCAATATTTATACTAGCTTTTTATTCCAGTTTTATGGAACTAATTGAATTTAACTTCCCAAGCTGCTACAGTAGGTTTATGAACCCATATATAGAAACGTAGAAACATAGAAGATAGGAGCAGGAGGAGGCCATTTGGCCCTTCGAGCCTGCTCCACCAGCCATCACGATCATGGCTGATTGTCCAACTCAATAGCCTAATCCTGCTTTCTCCCCATAACCTTTGCTCCCATTCGCCACAAGTGCTATATCCAGCTGCTTCCTGAATACATTCAATGTTTTGGCATCAACTACTTCCTGTGGTAATGAATTCCAAAGGCTCGCCACTCTTTGGGTGAAGAAATGTCTCCTCATCTCTGTCCTAAATGGACTACCCCGAATCCTCAGACTTTGACCCGTGGTTCTGGACTCCCCCACCATCAGGAACATCCTCTCTGCATCTACCCTGTCCAGTCTTGTTAGAATTTTATAAGTCTCTATGAAATCCCCCACTCATTCATCTGAACTCCAGCGAAAACAATCCAAACTAGTCAGTCTCTCCTCAAACATCAGTCCCGCCATCCCCGGAATCAGCCTGGTAAGCCTTCGCTGCACTCCCTCGAGAGCAAGAACATCCTTCCTCAGAAAAGGAGACCAAAACTGCACACAATATTCTAGGTGTGGCCTCACCAAGGCCCTGTATAATTGCAACAACATGTCCCTGCTCCTGTACTCAAAACCTCTCGCAAAGAAAGCCAACATACCATTTGCCTTCTTTACCGCCTGCTGCACCTGCATGCTTACCTTCAGTGATTGGTGCACAAGGACATCCAAGTCCCACTGCACACTCCCCTCTCCCAATTTACAGCCATTCAGGTAGTAATCTGCATTCTTAATTTTGCTTCCAAAGTGAATAATCTCACTTTTATCCAAATTATACTGCATCTGCCATTGATTAGCCCACTCACCAACCTGTCCAGATCATTCTGAAGGATCTCTGCACCCTTGTCACAGTTCACCCTCCCACCCAACTTGGCATCATCTGAAAACTTTGCTATGACATTTTGTTCCTTCATCCAAATCATTAATATATAGTGTGAACAGCTGGGATCCCAGCACAGATCCCTGTGGCACCCCACTAGTTACTGCCTGCCAATTTGAAAAGGACCCATTAATTCCCATTCTTTGTTTCCTCTCTGCCAACCAGTTTTCTATTCATCTCAATACACTTCCCCCAATCCCATGCACTTTAATCTTGCACGATAATCTCTTGTGTGGGACTTTGTCAAACACTTTCTAAAAGTCCAAATATACCACATCGACTGGCTCCCCCTTGTCAACTCTACTAGTTATATCTTCAAAGAATTCCAACAGATTTGTCAAGCTTGATTTCCCCTTCATAAATCCATGCTGACTCTGTCTGATCCTGCCACTGCTTTCTAAATGCTCCACGATAATGTCCTTAATAATAGATTTGAGAATGCTCCCCACTACCAATGTTAGGCTTACTGGTCTATAATACCCTGTTTTCTCTCTACCTCCCTTTTTGAACATTGGCGTGACATTAGCTACCCTCCAATCTGCAGGGACTGTTCCAGAGTCTATAGAATCCTGGAAGATGACCACCAATGCATCCAGTATTTCTACAGCCACTTCCTTAAGTACTCTGGGATGTACATTATCAGACCCTGGAGATTTATCTGCCTTCAATCACATCAATTTTCCCAACACCATTTCTCTACTAATATTGATCTCCCTCAGTTCTTCCATATCACTAAATCTTGCATTCTCCAACATTTCTGGTATCTGATTTGTGTCGTCTTTTGTGAAAATAGAACCAAAGTATGTATTCAGTTGCTCATCCATTTCTTTGTCCCTTATTATAGATTCCCCCATTTCTGTCTGTAGGGGACCTACATTTGTCTTCACCAACCTCTTTCTCGTCATCTGTAGCTGTAGAAACTCTTAGGACCCGATTTTACCATCATGTTGCGCCTGTTTTCAGGCTTGAAAACTTGGTAAAGTCGCACGTGAGGCGAGTAGCGTGATCCACCCCCGTCTCCATGCCGGTTCCCCCTTTAGAAAGGCCCAAAAATGGCTGCGATTGGGATCGTACCCGAAATGGGCACGATGGCCATTTAAATGTATTTGTCTGCATTTAAATTGACTTAATGGGCTGCATGTCCAACCTTACCAGCACTTCCCCCTTTACCACCGCATTCATCCATCCAGAATCGACGCGAAACAGACATGCTCCACAAAAGTCCGATTTGGGCGCTTGAGATCAGTGGGGGACAAGGGGGGATCCGTTGCCACTCTGTCTGAGATCAGTGGGAGGGAAGGGAAGAGGGGCCCATGATCGTCTGTGTGGCAGAAAGGGTTGGGGGGGTAAGGGGGTCAGTAATGTTAGGGGGTGGGGCAATGTCTGTGGGGGTCAGGGGCCGGCATTATCCAGCCCGGGAACGATGTGGCAGGGGAGCAGCATTCTATCATTTATTTTCTGCGCATGTGCAGTTGGAGCTGCCAACCAGAGCTGCAGGATTCCGGGTGCGTTAAGCCCCACCCACAGGTTTCTGCAGCGCAATTCGGACTCGCTGATATTTTTACAGACAGGCATATAGGGGCGCCGGAGAACGGGTCTAAAAGTCGGATTTGAAACACTCCCAGTTTCAAGTCCGCCCAGGACTTGGAATCAAAATGGTAAAATAGGGTCTTTATGTTCCCTGCAAGCTTACTTTCGTACTGTATTTTCCCCTTCTTAATCAATCCCTTGGTCCTTCTTTGCTGAATTCTAAACTGGTCCCAATCCTCAGACCTATTATTTTTCTTGGCCAATCTGTATGCTTCTTCCTTGGATCGGATACTGTCTCTAATTTCCTTTGTAAGCCATGGATTGGCCCTCTTACCCATTTTGCTTTTGTGCCAGACAAGAATAAACAGTTGCTGCAGCTCCCCCATGCGTTCCTTGAATGTTTGCCATTGCTTATCTACTGTCATCCCTTTAAGTAACTCTTCCCAATCTATCAAGGTCAACTCACGCCTCATATCTTCATAGTTTCCTTTATTAAGATTCAGCACCCTGGTCTCCGAATCAACTACTTGACTCTCCATCTTGATAAAACATTCTATCATGTTATGGTCCCTCATCCCCAAGGGGTCTCACACAGCTGGACTGGCTATGATTCCCTTCTAATTACACAGTACCCAGTCTAAGATGGCCTGCTCTCTAGTTGGTCCCTCCACATATTGGGCAAGAAAACCATCCCGTATACATTCCAGAATTCCTCCTCTATGGCATTGTGTCTAATTTGATTTGCCCAATCTATGTGCAGATTAAAATCACCCATGATCACCGATATTCCCTTCTCATATGCATCTCTAATTTTGTGTTTAATGCTATTTCCCAACATCACCACTGCAGTTTGGGGGTCTATATATGACACCCACTAATGTTTTTTGCCCCATGGTATTTCTCAACTCTACCATACAGACTCCATGTGGTCAGAGCTAATATCCTTCCTCACTATTGTGTTAATTCCCTCTTTAACCAGCAATGCCACTCCACCACCTTTTCCTTTATGCCAGTCCTTTCTAAATATTGAATATCCTGGGACATTCAATTCCCATCCCTGGTCACCCTGCCGCCATGTCTCTGTAATCCCAATTATACCGTACCTATTTACATCTATCTGCACAATTAGTGCATCCACTTTATTGCAAATCTGTGCATTAAGGCACAGAGCCTTTAAGTTTGTCTTTGTAACATCATTTGTCTCGTTTCCAATATTTTTCTCTATAGCCCTGTTTGGATTTTGTCCTTGGTTTCTCTGCCTATCATTTTCTTATTCCCTTTTCTACCTTTTGTTTTTGTCCTTGCTCCCTCCTTCTCTGACTCCTTACATAAGTTCCCATCCTCCTGGCATATTAGTTTAAACCCTCCCCAGCCACTCTAGCAAACAGTCCCCCTCGGACATCAGTCCCAGTCCTGCCGAGGTGTAACCCGCCCAATTTGTACATGTCCCACCTCCCTCAGAAACGGTCCCAATGCCCTAAGAATTAAAAACCCTCCCCATGACACCATCTCTTCAGCCACATATTCATCCGATATAATGTGTCATTTCTACTCTGACTAGCTCATGGCATCAGTCGTAATCCTGAGATCACTACCTTTGAGGTCCAATTTCTTAACTTTCTTCCTGGCTCCCTGTAGTCTGCTTTTAGGACCTCATCCCTTTTTTTAACCTATGTCGTTTTTGCCGATGTGTACCATGACCACTGGCTGTTCACCCTCCCCCTCCAGAATATCCTGTACCCGCTCCGAGACAGACTTGACCCTAGCACCAGGGAGACAACATACCATCCTGGAATCTCGTTTGCGGCGACAGAAATGCCTGTCTATTCCCTTTACACTTGAGTCCCCTATAACTATTGCACTGGCACACTTTTTACCCCTCCGCTCTGCAGCAGAACCAACTGTGGTACAATGACTGCTGTTGCTTTCCCCCGAGCAGTTATTCCCCTCATCTGGATCGTTAGTCCAGGCCACTGGATTACTAATCCGCTGAATAATTGCCATATTGTGCTTTGCTTGCAGCAAATTTTGCTTAAAATAGATATAAAAGGCAGAGGTAGTCGCAGAAGATTTTAGTGAAAGCGTTCTAGAACATAGAACATAGAACAGTACAGCACAGTACAGGCCCTTCGGCCCACGATGTTGTGCTGAACCTTTTCCGAAACCAAGATCAAGCTATCCCACACCCTATCATTCTGGTGTGCTCCATGTGCCTATCCAATACCGCTTGAAAGTTCCTAAAGTGTCCGACTCCACTATCACAGCAGGCAGTCCATTCCACACCCCAACCACTCTCTGAGTAAAGAACCTACCTCGTACATCCCTCCTACATCTTCCACCACGAACCTTATAGTTATGCCCCCGAGTAACAGCTACATCCACCCGAGGAAATAGTCTCTGAACGTCCACTCTATCTATCCCCCTCATCATCTTATAAACCTCTATTAAGTCGCCTCTCAACCTCCTCCGCTCTAAAGAGAAAAGCCCCAGTTCCCTCAACCTTTCCTCATAAGACCTACCCTCCAAACCAGGCAGCATCCTGGTAAATCTCCTTTGCACTCTTTCCAGTGCTTCCACATCCTTCTTATAGTGAGGTGACCAGAACTGCACACAATATTCCAAATGTGGTCTCACCAAGGTCCTGTACAGTTGCAGCATAATCCCATGGCTCTTAAACTCAAACCCCCTGTTAATAAACGCTAACACACTATAGGCCTTCTTCACGGCTCTATCCACTTGAGTGGCAACCTTCAGAGATCTGTGGATATGAACCCCAAGATCTCTCTGTTCCTCCACATTCCTCAGAACCCTACCTTTGACTCTGTAATCCGCATTCAAATTTGTCCTACCAAAATGAATCACCTCGCACTTATCAGGGTTAAACTCCATCTGCCATTTTTCGGCCCAGCTCTGCATCCTATCAATGTCTCTTTGCAGCCTACAACAGCCCTCCACCTCATCCACTACTCCACCAATCTTGGTGTCATCAGCAAATTTACTGATCCACCCTTCAGCCCCCTCCTCCAAGTCATTTATAAAAATCACAAATAGCAGAGGACCCAGCACTGATCATTGTGGTACACCGCTGGTAACTGGCTTCCAGTCTGAAAATTTTCCATCCACCACCACCCTCTGTCTTCTATGAGATAGCCAGTTACTTATCCAATCGGCCAAGTTTCCCTCTATCCCACACCTCCTTACTTTCTTGCCACAATAGAAGATTGTGGCATGGTGCTAACCTGGCAATGCCAACCTATGATGCGGAGATGCCAGCATTGGACTGGGGCGAACACAGTAAGAGTTTTAACAACACCAGGTTAAAGTCCAACAGGTTTATTTGGTAGCAAGTACCATTAGCTTTCGGAGCACTTCTCCTTCGTCAGATGGAGTGGAAATGTGCTCTCAAACAGGGCACAGAGACACAAATGCCAACCTATGCCAGGTCACTGGCTGGCCATATCCCTCTCCCCCAGGGTAGCAAGGTAGTACTAAAAACTTTGAACCTTCCCATAATAAAAATAGCGAGAGGTTTTGCCACGGTGGGACAATACGATGAAAATTCTGAACAGTGGAACTCATACACTGAAAGATTGGAATGCTTTGTCCAGGTGAACAACATTTTAGTGAGCGTTTTTAGTGCCGACCTTCCTGAGCATGATGGGGGAGGGGGGAGGATCTTTCAACCTCCTGCAAAGTCTGGTGCAACCAAGCTCAAAACCTTATGGTGAGATTATGGAGATATTGCAGGAACACTTCTCTCGCCAACCTTTGGTCATCACCGAGAGATTCAGGTTTCATAAATGCAACTCGCAAAGTGAATCAATCACACTGTTCGTAGTGACTTTAATGAAATTATCTGAATTCTCTCCAGCCAGGTTCTCCCCATTAGGACTGGATAGTTACCCTTAACAACGTGCAGGAACAAGTCTGCGGTCTGTCTGTTTAGCTGCACGTTTACATCAATACGACCTCTCATTGGAACCACTGTCCCGGTATAGATTTTGAATATTATCTATGAGGATTACAAGGTGGTGTATCATAGTTTCTCTTGGGACACAGTTTTTGGTACCAATAACACTGCGGCTCTGATGTCCACCTTCATTTTTACTGGTTGTCCGTCCAGTTAAAGTGTGATCCAATAACGGTTGGTTGCACCGGCAATTGCCAGTACCTGTATTTTGGAGTTGTCTTGAACAACACCATTAGAGACAGACTTGTGTGTGAGTTAAAAAGCGAAGTTATCCAGAAAAGGCTGTTAACAGAAAGCAACCTAGACCTAAAAGAAGGCTAGAGAAGCTGCGATCTCTATGGAACTAGCAGCTAAGGAAGCCCAACAATTAAGCTCAAACATTGAAATCCTTAAAGTATCAACTGAGACCCAAACACAGGTTCGAAATTGTCTCTGCTGTGCAAAAACCAGGCACTCCAGCAGATTGCTGGAATAAAGATGTAAAATGCAAGCACTGTGGTAAAAAGGGGCACATAGTTGGTGAAAGAAACAAGTTTCAACAAGAATTATAAAAAGCATGATCCAAATGAATCAAGTGGAAAACCAAATAGAGGGAAGAGTAGCCACGTGATTCAAAAAGTGCGCAAAACAGGACCAGAGTCACAGTCAGATGACAAACTGTTGTTGCACGTACTTGCAACCAAAAGTTACTGGGTCACACTTTTACTGGACGGACAACCAGTAAAAATGAAGGTGGACATCAGAGCTGCAGTGTCATCGGTACCAAAAACTGTGTCCCAAGAGAAACTATGATACACCACCTTGTAATCCTCATAGATAATATTCAAAACCTACACTGGGACAGTGGTTCCAATGAGAAGTCATATTGATGTAAACGTGCAGCTAAACAGACAGACCGCAGACTTGTTCCTGCACGTTGTTAAGGGTAACTATCCAGTCCTAATGGGGAGAACCTGGCTGGAGAGAATCAAGCGAAACTGGGCCGAGATGAATCTCATGTTGGAGTTTGAAGCAGGTCTACCGAAGATTTTAAAGAAACATGCCATTGCCTTTCATGGAGAGCTGGGAAACATGAAAGAGAGCTCAGTCAAGCTAAAGATTAAGGACGAAAACCAAGCAAGATGCTTAAAGGCTAGCTCAGTGCCATACCATTAAGCCTAAGGTTGAGGCAGAATTGGAGAGGTTGGTCAAGACGGGGGTCCTCAAATCCATTAATGTAAGTGATTAGGCCACGCTGATAGTACCAGCAATGAAGATGATTAGGTACACATATCTGGTGATTTTAAAGTCACTATCAATTTGGTACTGTGTGCAGAGCAGTGCCCTCTGCCTTTAGCTGATGATTTCTTTGCTGGGTTGGCTGGAGGCCACCATTTCACTGAAGTTGACCTTAGTTGAGCCTATATTCAGATAAATGGGGTTCTAGATTCACAACAATATTTGAGAATCATGACTCATAAAGGGCTATTCAGATATAAAAGGCTTTTATTTGGCATTATGTTCACACTTGTGTTGTTTCAGCATACCCTGGATCAAATATTCAGCGGACTAGAAGGAGCCGAGGGAAGAAAGTTCTAGACATCATTCACAATCAAACATTTTTACCAATATCTATATGGAAGGAAATTTAAGTTACTAATGGATCATTGACCACTGACAATGGTGCTCGGGCCGTGTACTGGTATTCCATCTCTGGCAGCAAGCCGAATGCAGAGATGTCATTATTGTTTTTAGCACATACACGGTGAAATATTGACAATCTAATCTCCATGGGAAAGCTGACGGATTCAATAGATGACATTTATTTAACAAGTCGTCAACACGTAGTTCGAGTGGAAAGATTTTTAATTTTGAAGAAATTGACAACACTCCTGTAATCGCAGGACAAGTTAAGAAATATACTGGAAATGACCCACTACAAACAGAAGTTATGGACATGGTACTTTGTGGCAAGACCGCGGGAACAAACACAGAGTTGAAGCCATATGTCAACCAAAGACTCAAACAAACCGTATAAACTGGTTGTCTCCTTAGCAATGAGTTTTGTCATTCTACCCTTGCTAAGGAAACATGTCCCAAACCAACTTCATGAAGGTCATTGCAGGAGAGTAAGGATGAAAGAGAGAGCCGGAAGCTGTTTTTGGTGGCCAAGACTCGATATTGAAATCAAGGAAAAAGAGGGGACGTGTTTGGCATGTACCAAAGTTCAAAACTTGCCGTCACTAGCGCCATTACACCCATGGGAATGGCCAGAAAAATGATGGCAAAGAGTCCATATTGAATATGCCAGACCGTTTGAAGGGTGGGTGTTCCTCATTGTAGTCAACGCACACTCAAAATGGCCCGAAGTCGCCATTATGAAGACTTTGTCCTCAAAGAGAATGATAGAGAGACTGGGTAAGATTTGTTACAAGATTCAGGCTCCCTGAAGAACTTGTTAGTGATGATGGGTCACAGTTCGTGGATTATTGAAAAGAGAACGGAATCCAACACATCTGATCAGCTCCTTAACATCCTGCCACAAATGGGCTGGCTGAAAGGTTTGTTCAGACAATGAGGCAGTCATTGAAAGTGCCTCGTGAGCAAGAATCACTGTCCAAACAACTGTGCCAATTCCTGATGACATACAGGAATATGACACATTCGACAACCCAAAGTCCTCCAACATTACTCATGGTAAAACGTCAGTTACACACTGCGTTTGATTTGCTGATGTTGCCTAAGATAAAAGAAATTGTTGAGGGGAAACAGCAAGGTCAGTTTTGCGATGTGAGAACAGGGCTAAATGCTGTGTTTTTCAGAAGGATCAGGAAGTATTGGCAAAGAGCTATACCACCAGTGAGTAGTGGATATCATATTAGCACAGACAGGACTGGTCTCCTACACCATTCAAACTTGAGATGATGTGACGATGTGGATGTTCTTTCTGGTTGTTTCACAGCTTGGTATGGCTCCTATTCTGTCCAAGACCGCAAGAAACTACAGAGGGTTGTGAATGAAGCCCAGTCTATCACGCAAACCAGCCTCCCATCCATTGACACTTCCCACTGCCTCGGAAAAGCAGCCAGCATAATTAAGGACCCCACGCACCCTGGAAATACTCTCTTCCACCTTCTTCCATCGAGAAAAAGATACAAAAGTCTGAGATCAAATACCAACCGACTCAAGAACAGCTTCTTCCCTGCTGCCATCAGACTTTTGAATGGACCTACCTCACATTAAGTTGATCTTTCTCTACACCCTAGCTATGACTACAACACTACATTCTGCACTCTCTCCTTTCCTTCTCTATGAACAGTGTGCTTTGTTTATATAGCATTCAAGGAAAAATACTTTTCACTGTATACTAATACATGTGACAATAATAAATCAAACCAAATGTGGTATGGAAAAGACATGCTGACCAACTCTGAGCAACTAAAACAGGGTTGCCAGAGACAGAGCAAATGAGAGTCTGCAACAAACTGCCAGTTGAAGACCGAGTCATACCTGAGAACCTGACCAATACCAGAAACAACTGTGGAAGACAGTAACAATTGAGGTCATTTCAAGTCCAAGTCAATCGACAACTCCTTACATCTACTCCTGTGATGACAACAACAGATAACGTTCGAATTAAATCAATAACATCAGGGGTGCGATCTTCCTACACGTTCATGCCACGCTCCTGCTGCAGTGAAGTCGGAGAATTTGGCGACAAACCTAATCTCCGTTCACTACAGCAGGGTCGGAAAATCCCGCTGATATGAATGGTTGGAAAATTAGGGTTGTAGTCAACATGAGAAAGCAGACACCTGAGGCTCGCCGACAACCACCCCGAAACTGAGGGCCTCCGAACAGTCTAACTTATTGACTGTTGTGTTTGTAAATTTGTAAATATTGTAAATTGTGATTGTAAACATTTTTCTCTTTTTCATTGCAGGAACCTTTGATGTAAAGGGGGAGGGAAGTGTTGCCTAACCATGCTTGGCCCTAGCAGGGACAAGGTCCCTTTAAGAGTTTGATCACGTGACGTACTGGTGATGTTATCAGCAGTTTGGCCGGGCTTACATTCAGTCTAGTCTAAGAGTCTGTAAAAGCAACACCTTCCCCAATCAAAACTTTTGTTTGTTTTATACATTTGTGGTCTGCCGATTATCTTTTAAAATACCACAATGATCAAAGAGTATGAGCAGGATTTTCCAGCCACGCTCGCCCCAAGGCCAGAAAATCCCACCAGAGATCAACGGACCTTTCCATGGTCCAAGTCCTGCCCGCTGCAATTCCCGTGGCAGGCGGGACGGGAAAACTCCGCTCTATATCTCTAAGGTCATCACCAAAAGAGCAAAAGGAGACAATGGAGGATTTTTAGATTACACGTGACAGCTTGTTAGTTAGCACATGAAGCCCCAAACTGAAATACTGTGGAGACAGGTTCCAAGGCAGCTTTTAATGGGAAAGTGAATAAATATTTTGAAAAGAGAAACATTAAGAGTATGTGGAAAGGGAGTGGAAGCAAATAGATAGATCGTCAAGAGAACCAGCACATATACCGTGAACCATGTGGCTGCCTTCTATCCTGTAAAATTCCAAGTGAAACTGCTCAGGAGTAATTTCCCTATGCCAATTTACATTGTAAAATGTATTCACCCGTCCCCCTTCATAAAACAGGACCTTTATGTAGGGGTTTCACCTCTGTTTAACTTCAACATCTGCAGATGCAAATTATTCAGGAGTCTCATAACTGCTCCACATCTGCTGGTTTTTTTCCTGTAGTCTAACATTCAATTGGAGGCATGCCACTGAAAATTAATAAGCATGTGATATTCAATAAACTTTGCTGACCAGCAAATTGCCACTTAACAGCAATTGAAATTTCAGGAGCCTCCAGGTGCAGTTAATTGCTGACTGCCACTATAAATTCTATGCAGCGTGCTCAATAAGTCTCTGTCTCCAACATTCGAAGAATTCAATGTTAGAGGAGCAAGTCCTGATTAAATTGTGGTCTTCTCATTTCTGCAGCTAAGGATTCCAGATGATTGCTTAAAAGTCTCCCATTATCTGGTGATTCTGAAACATGCGTTGCGAGATGAATGTCATTTTTAGCTCGGTTCCAAGTGAAAGTGGAATCCATAACAAGAGCTGTGCATACGTTGAAGTAGTCATCTAGGTTAATGGATGGTTGATGCTTGAAACAGTGCAGAGATAGATTTTCGTAAACCAGAGTTAAAAGAATACTCTGTCTCTAACTATACTTGAATATCGGCTGATTGAACAGCCATTCTACAACCTACTCAGATTGTGACCTCTTGACATGACAATATTCCAGATTCTTTTTAAAATAGAAAGCTGCTGAATCAAGTCTGTAGAAACTTCTTCTATACAAAAACAGAAAATGCTGGAAAATCTCAGCAGGTCTGACAGCATCTGTGGGGCGGCACTGTGTTGCCTCACAACGCCAGGGACCCGAGTTTGAATCCCGGCTTGGGTCACTGTCTGTGTGGAGTTTGCACGTTCTCCCCGTGTCTGCGTAGTTTTCCTTTAGATGCTCCGGTTTCCTCCCACAGTCCGAAAGATGTGCCGGTTAGGTGCATTGGCCATGCTAAATTCTCCCTCAGTGTACCCAAACAGGTGCCGGAGTGTGGTAACTAGGGGATTTTCACAGTAACTTCATAATGTAAGCCTACTTGTGACTCATAAATAAACTTTACTTTAAAAGGGAGAATAGAGCCAATGTTTTGAGTCAGGATGACTCTTTGTCAGAGCTTCTGATGCGCGACAATCAAGCACGAGGTACAAGGCTTCAGCTATTGAAGGCTTTTATTAGCAAACAATGGAACTAACTAACACGAGTACACCAATTCAGACTGGAGGGGTCCCGCCTGAGCAGAGGGTCTTATACCTCTCCCCAGGAGGCGGGGCCCGACCGGGATGTGCCATAACAACATCTACCACAGGTAAACACCCTAACCCAACAACATTATACAACCCCCACAGTGGCAACACCCTAACCCAACAGTAACATAGGAATAACCCCACAGTGGTAACCAACGATGGTTCACCACAGCTTCGCCATCCAGATTCAAAATGTTTGGTGAGATTTTACAGCCACGCTTGGCCCGAAACTGTAAAATCCCGCCGGGAGGTCAACGGACCTTTCCATGGTCTGCCCCTCACCCGTGGCAGGTGGAATGGTAAAATTCACCCCGTGGGTTCCATTCTCTCTCCACAGATACTGTCAGACCTGCTGAGAATTTCCAGCACTTTCTGTTTTTGTTTCAGATTCCAGCATCCGCAGTATTTTGCCTGAGACTTCTTTGGTGTTTTCCTTCAGTACAATATAACGACGATCATTGATTTCAGCCAATGTATCTGATCCTCTCCAGGACGATGTGTCACACAGGGTCAGCTTTGACTGCATCTTAACCCTCTATCGATGCCTTAATGTTTAACTTCTGGATGTGAAACGATAACTGCTAAAGATTTGTTGACACCAAATTGACCATTCACAAAGTTCAAGGTGTGGCATTTTCTTCCACGCAGACCTTGTGTAAAAACAAAAAGTAGTACAGAAAATAAATATTCCTCCTCTACAAACTCTTATCTTTCTCCTCTGTTTATCTGCCAGACAGTGCAGTACTTCACAACTGAATGATGATAGCCAGATAGGTGGTCGTTCTGGCTTGCGAGATAGTGTAAAACAGATAGCAGTGGATCAGCAGCCCATTTTATGTCCCTTCTGATCATTTTTCCCCAGTTTTATACTATTTGACTAAGTTAACATCTAGAAACCATTATGTAAAAAAAAAATCACTTCATCAGGAGGAATTCTACTGGAACCGACCTGCTCACAGAGGCAGGGGAGGGAGCTGAGGGCGGAGGATGGTGAAGGTTGTGGGTTGAGTACTCAGTCATTGCAGCAATGAACTTTTCTGCGGCTTTTCAAAAGTTTTTTTTAACTCCATTACAAAGTTACAAAATCACAAAGCCAATGCGCAGAGTGGACCATTCCTTGCTTGCTCCAAAAACCAGATTCAAATTGAATCCACACAAGAGAGACATGCAAGATTCAATCTGACAAGGAAAGGCATTTCACCTCATCCTGGGCTTAATCCAATGCTTGATCTTAGCCAAAAGGACGCGAAGTGTACCTCAGCCACATGATCGTGGTTTCACCCTTGCCAGGGCGAACCACCTTCTTGATCATGGTTCCACCCCTGCCTGGTAGGGCATTAGCAGCACCCTCTCCAGGTTTCTCACCCAATCACAGAGTTCGGGCGCCTTGGCGACCCACACGTATCAATGAAATGATCTCCAGGAATCAAAATGGTCACATCCTGCATTGGATATACGCCAATTCTGGAGGCAAAGCAATGGAATTGAGATGTGAAAAGGTTAGAATAGACTCCAGTCCCCCCAGAACCTCTCATAAATGTTTTGTGAGTTTCTGGTCAACCACCTCACCTTATCTTTTCTTGATGTGTTTTGCACTGAGTATCAGCATATTCTGGCCAGAGTTGAGTAAGGAACATTTCACAGTAGACAATATTGGGAATTGCTGGTGGTGGTGGTGTGGTAGGGTGAGGGGGCGGGGGGGTTACAATACTTCTCAGGAACTAGGACTAGCCAAAAGGACTGGAATAGTCTTATCCTGTACATTGTTATATTCCTATATTCTCTAATAGGTATCAGAAAATCAAATTGAAAATGATGGTAGTTCATGATGTGGAGAGGAACATAAACTCATCTTACAAAAATAATGTAGAGAAATAAATAAAGAAACCCAAATGAGTGACCCTTTAGTACCTCACCCTGCCATTCTTTTGTGTGTGAATCGAGACAGGGATTGTTAACAGATTATTAATACACATACAGTTTTACAGTCAAACCCAGGCTGCTACATCCAATCAAGGATCATTATCAGGACCAGAATTTTAAGATGTTCCAGGAGTGGGATGGCAGGCTAGAGTGTAAAATTGGTTGCCGTGATAGTGGCACAGTGCCTGCTGCGTACCCACATCTGCCTATCCTACTGTAATTTTATTAGTGGTGGGGGACACAATGGATAACCCATTCACCGATGGGCCAATGGTGGCACTGGAAGGCCATTTAATGGTGACGGCTGGTGTATTGATGACCATTCAAGTGGTTACCTACTTTCTGGCACCCTGTGTCCATCAGAATATCAGAATCCCCTCCCCCCCGCCACCCATACAAGGTAACCCCCCAAGATTACCCGTCTCCTAACAATCCTGCTAGCCAGACCTCAGATTAGAGCAGTTAACTCTAAATCCAGACTCCATTAGGACTATGTGCAGTACCTGCAGTGTCCATCACTCTCAGTGGTGCTGTTGGGCCAAGAGAGCCGCCAGTCACCTGATTGTCCAGCAGCCCTTGGAGGTGGGCCTTCCTCTTAAATGGGAGCAGTAGACCTGCCTGGAGACAATTAGCAGCACCAGGGCAGAAAATGGCCGTAGGATGAACCTGCCAAACGGAGGCAGACAAGCCACGGACTTTTACATCATGAGGCCTACACCCTCCCTGAGTGTAAAATTTAGTAAGAAGTCTCACAACACCAGGTTAAAGTCCAACAGGTTTAACCTGTTGGACTTTAACCTGGTGTTGTGAGACTTCTTACTGTGCTTACCCCAGTCCAACGCCGGCATCTCCACATCGTAAAATTCAGCCCCAGGAGTAGGAATCCTAAGCTGTTTTTAACTTCTCTTTAGCACTTAGTCTCAATTGCCACCCTAGCATGTGGTAGAGATTGGATATGAGACTTTCCTGAACTTTGCGTCTCAGTTTCACACCAGGAGATGCATTTCTCATGAAGCCAACAGGGAAAGTAAGATTCCTGACTGTATTGTATTACTTTCCAATGTACTTGAGGGCTGAATAGCATTTCAACCCTATTTCAGCTTGCTTTGTAAAATAATAGAGTTTGGACAGACGTATGTCTAGTCATCATCATCATGTGTTCTCTATCCAAACAGGTCCTTGGTTCATTAATCCAGGGTGGCATAGTAGCACAGTGGTTAGCACTGCTGCTTCACAGTGTCAGGGACCTGGGTTCGATTCCCGCTTGGGTCACTGTCTGTGCTGAGTTTGCACATTTTCCCAAAGATGTGCGGATTACATGGATTGGCCATGCTAAATTGCCCCTTAGTGTTAGGGAAACTAGCTAGGGGTTATGCATGGGGTTATGGGGATAGGGCCAGAGTGGGATTGTGGTCAGTACAGACTCGATGGGCCGAATGGCCTCCTTCTACACTGTAGGATTCTACGATTATCTTCTTCATGTCTCATTTTCCATAAAACCTCCTTTAATTTTTAAGTCCATCCCGCATTGAAATTCCCTTCCTTCCTCTTTTTCCCTGAAATCATAATGTCCCCCACTTTAGATGTGCCTTGCCCTGTCTCTCTTCCTGTTGCGAGTTACATTCAGCAAGTGTCTTTGTTCATTCACACTCCTCAACACTTCATCATGTGTTAGTTTTTCTTTACTTGGTGAGTTACAAATGAAATAACACAGTAAAGTACCTCTAGTAATTTGCCTATAATATAAATCTGATCTTTAAAAAACATACCTCTGAAAAACATTTGCTGGACTGAATGGAAAATGCACTATAAAGGGTGATGACATTTTTTTTATTGCTCTGATGAATTACAGTCTGGCACGTGAATAAATATAAAATTCATATTTTATGTCCTCCAATAGGAGAGTTTATTTATAATGCTCCTGCAGTGCAGAAATTCTGTAAACTTCAAGCTAACTACTGGTTCCTTTTTAAGTTTAATTTTAATGGACAATATAAAAATCAAAGATCGGACTTTAATGTTCTTCAGTACTTAGTGTGAATAATTTCTCATTTCTATCCAGAGTTGAATGGCCACCATCATGAACATTGCAGCGACAGAGAATAAATCCGCCTCAAATATTTTCTGGCTTGAATATTTTTTATTCTGGGATTCAATGGAATTTTTAAAAATTCTAATAACATATCAAATTTAACAGCAAGGTCTGAATGGTTAGGATTGGCACTCTTACTATTCCATATCAATTAGGTAGGTATTCTGTGTGTTATTATTGGTATGAAAGGGCTTGCATACAGGGCTTGTAAATCTTCAGTTATTAAATGCTTCAAGCTGCACTATTCAAGGTATTACTGATAGGACAGCTGGGGAAATGCAAATATTAGAATCATAGAAACCCTACAGTGCAGAAGGAGGCCATTCGACCCACTGAGTCTGCACCAACAACAATTCCACCTAGGCCCTATTCCTGTAATCCCACATATTTACCCTGCTAATCCCTCTAACCTACGCATCCCGGGAGACTAAGGGGCAATTTAGCACGGCCAATGCACCTAACCCATACATCTTTGGTCTGTGGGAGAAAACCGGAGCACCCGGAGGAAACCCACGCAGACAGGGGGAGAACATACAAACTCCACACAGACAGTGACCCAAGCCGGGAATTGAACCCAGGTCCCTGGCGCTGTGAGGCAGCAGTGCCGCCCCTATTCTTTGTAAACTGGACTGCTTATTACTAATAGATTTGCCTAGATAATGTAATACTAGTTATCAAATTGGGAACATTTCTGTCTTTCATTGGGGTAATATGCTGGGTATATTTGGTCACTTTATTATTCAGTTGGCCCTGATTCTTTGCAGCAAAGTGAATGAACACTCAGCCATTTCTCAGTAATTCCTTGTATCAATGGCCATGAGGTATGGTCAAGACAAACCCCAGACATAATTCGTTTTCAGGGACACAGTGGCCAGAATTTTACCACCTCGCCCACTGCAGAATCGTGGCGGGCGAGGCTCGCAGAACGGCATTCTCCGTTGGTCTCGAGCGGGATCTTACCAGCCTCAGAAGAGCAAGGCGGTAAAATCCCGATGAGTGTGTAGCTTTTTGCTCAGTTTCTACTCTCTTAAAGCAACTCAGGTTGAGACTTGACGGAAGGACTTTTCAAACGTACAATCTTCCTCACTGCATGGCACAAGAATGTTAACATTTCCAAAACTCAACATTAATATAGAACTTGGGAGACAGATCATAATTCCAGTAGGTTTCAAAAGAATAATTTCTCCTCTCCATCTAAGAAAAGCAGGAGGTGGACTTTCCACTTTGGTGCAATCAATGGTTCCACGGCAAATTGCACCCAGAATTGTGGCCACTTTGAAAAATGATTCCTAGGACACCGAGGGTCAATTTAGCATGCCCAATCAACCTAACCCGCACATTTTTGGACTGTGAGAGGAAACCGCAGCACCTGGACGAAACCCACGCAGACATGGGGAGAATGTGCAAACTCCACAAAGACAGTGACCCAAGACCAAAAATGAACTCGGGTCCCTGGCGCTGTGAGGCAGCAGTGCTAACCATTGTACCACCATGCCACCCCCAAGTAAATACACCACTGTGTGGAATCTGATTTTCAATTACTGAAAATAACTTTTTAAGTATACAAAACTATTTTCTAGCTAGTTTGATATCGTGAGTTCCTCAGTAAATATTTTAAAAATCAAACCTTTCAGATTGTACATGGTGCCAATTATTCCAGGTTAAATTGGGTGGCATGGTGGCACAGTGGTTAGCACTGCTGCCTCACAACGCCAGGGACCCGTGTTCAATTCCGGCCTCGGGTCACTGTCTGTGTGGAGTTTGCACATTCTCCCCTTGTCTGCGTGGGTTTCCTCCGGGTGAACCGGTTTCCTCCCACAGTCCAAAGATATGCGGGTTAGGTTGACTGGCCATGCTAAATTGACCCTAGTGTCAGGGAGGTTAACAGGGTAAATATGTGGGATTACGGGGATAGGGCCTGGGTGGGATTGTGGTTGGGGCAGACTCGATGGGCCAAATGGCCTCCTTCTGCACTGTAGGAATCTATGATTCTAGATTATGGTGCAATTTGAAGACCTGCAAACAAGTGCAGTTAGCAGAAAACTCTTAATAGTGATTAATTTATCCTGGCGGGGAATGGCCTCCTTTGTGGGCAGGGTCTACTTCTAGCACAATGTTTTTAATAACACTTAAAAATCCAGAACCTTTTGCCCTAGTTGTGCCGCTAAAGTGAATTGCACGAAGGAAAACAGCGCAATCAAGTAGAAACTCCAGGTCCAGAAACATTCTGGTTTCCCATCTTAATATAAAAAGCTGTGTGTGAAGTATTCCTCATACCGCTCAATAGTTACATTGTTTTACTTTCATGAAACTTACATTTATAGCTAAAGGATAATTTTATTTTGTATTTGATAGTCTGGAAGAGTCATCCTTCAAAGAAGTGAAACCTAATTAATATATAGTTTCAGAGGGAGGAGATCCTGCCTGCCACCCTTCTTAGATTTTGCGAGAGCAACATCCTGGATAGATATTGGAAACTTCTATCATGTAGTGCACATGGGAAATAGGAAAAATTGTGTTGAGAGACAGAAAGGCATCCAGAGTAAGGCAGCTAAAGAATTCACTGATAGAGAGAAAGCAGGTGGTTGGGTGAGTCATAGAAATCATAGAAAGAAATCATAGAAACCCTACAGTGTAGAAAGAGGCCATTCGGCCCATCGAGTCTGCACCGACCACAATCCCACCCAGTCCCTACCCCCATATCTCTACATATTTTACCCACGAATCCCTCTAACCTACACATCTCAGGACACTAAGGGGCAATTTTAGCATGGCCAATCAACCTAACCCACACATCTTTGGACTGCTGGTGGGCTGGCATATTGTACTACACTGAATGCTCCAGGGGTCTGTGCTGCAGTCTCTGTTGTTGCTAATTGACAAGGATTTGCCGAGCAGCAACAGTAACAAGAATTTTAAAAAGTCCGAAAGATAGAAATCTGCCTAGCAACAGTAACAGCCAGCATTTCCAGAGACAGGCCTGCCCCACCCACCTCAGAAGCAGACAGGCTCTCCACAGCCAGAGGCCAGTCTGCAGTTCACAGCCAGGAGGCTGGGACCTATTTCATAGCCAAGGAGTCCCGTAACATCTTTCACTTCTCAGAGATGCTATAGTGTTGCCTCTAAGTCTTTGAGCAAAGGTGTTACAGGAAAATCTCCATGAAAGCAGACACTTAGGGCAGAATTTAAACTGCCAAGAGGAGGTGAGTTTGGCTATGGGCAATGGGTTGGAGTCGTGGAATGTAACATCGGCATGGGACACCCAACATGTTCCTAGGCACTTCTCAAACGAACTTAGTTGGGTGTGCAAGCAAGCAAGTACTCCCCTGGAACTGTCAATTAAGTAATTAAAATATCCAAGGAAGCAGTTAACTCAGGATTTGACCCAGTCTTCTGTCTTTACCAGCCAGCACATGAGTTTTGGGAGCTGTGTGGGACTCACCTGTATCAACTTGGAGAAAGCACAATGCAGAGTGTTTTTTCAGTGAGATTGACGGGTTGAGAATCCTTCAAACAGTGAAATTGGATGGTTGCAGCCCTGTCTAGCTGAGAGGCTGCTACTCAAGGCATTCTTTTCCTGACAGTGTGCTCCTACTGCCTGATTTCCTGAAAGTCACTTAATCAAATTTGGACTTCAGTGCCCTTCACTGCTGATGGGAGCAGCTTATGATCACCATCTTGCAGCTCTGATGAAGACTAAGGGGGCGATTTTACCATTTTGACTCGAAGTGCTGAATCTGGATCTGACTTATAAACCTGCTCTCAGGCGCCCCCATATGCACTTAGACTGAAAATAACTTGGTGAGTCTGAATCGCGCTGTGGGCGGGGCTTATCGCACCCAAAACGCTGCTGCTCCGATTGACGCCTTCAAGTGCGTATGTGCAGTAAAAAAAAATTGAAAAAAGCTCTCCTGTCACATCGCTCCCGAGCCGTGAAAAGCGGATAAAGCCCGGGAGTGATGGTCCCCACAGATATCGCCCCACCCCCACAACATCACTGTCCCCCTTATCCACCCACACCCGCCCCCCCCCGCTACCCAGACCAATCATGACCCCCTGCACCGTTTTCTCCCCACTGACCGCCCGTAGAGTGGTAGCTGACTCCCCGGTTCCCCCCCCCCCACCGATCGCCCACAGAGTGGCAATGGACCCCCCTACTCCTGCCACCTCCCCCCCCCCCCCCCCCGCCACCAAGAGAACGATCTGGCCTCTTCCTCCCACCCCCCACCAAAGAATGATCTGGCCTCCCTCCTCCTCCCACAGCCCCCACCAGAGATACATCTGGCCCGCCGCCCCCTCCCCACCAGAGAATCATCTGGCCTCCCTCCTCGCCCCCTCTACCAGAGAACCATCTGGCCTCCCTCCTCCTCACCAGAGAATGATCTGGCCTCCTCCTCCCCTCCCCCCACCAGAGATACATCTGGCCCTCCCCCTCTCCCCCCCCCCCCCACCAGAGAACATTCTGGCTCTCCCTCCTCCTCCCCCCCCACTAAAGAACAATCTTGCCTCCCCCGCCGTCCCCCCCCAACCCCCACCCCCACAACAGAGAATGATCGGGTGCTGATTGTGGCCATTTTCAGGCCTTGGTAAAGTGGGAATATGTGTGGATGCGGGCGTGGATCACGCTATTCGCCTCACACCCGACTTTACCAAGTTTTCGCACCATTTCCAGGCGCGTCGCAATAGTAAAATCAGGCTCTAAGAGGATATTGTGATCTCCTTAGAGGCCTATAACTTTCAAAGAGATTTGACCTTCCGTTATTAGCAAAATGACATGACAAGATTTCATGCTTTAAAATTTTTGCTGGAACAAATTACTAAATAAAACATTATTGACTAAACACCATTTTCTTTTTCTTAGAGTAACATTCTCCTTTCATACTTATCAGTCAGCTCACTCACTAGGCAATTGCAATCCTTCTAGCAAACAGTCCACAGTTGTTTCCAGCTTCCAGTGTGTTCCTGTATCCTTATTCTAATGAATCATAACTTCGAGTGACTGTCTCCAGGTGTTTTCCCCAGTTTTTGGAGAGTATTTTAAATCCACCACAAGCAGTGAAGCCTGTTCCAATGATTCTTCTGCCCTCATGAAATGCCAGGATGAATCCCCCATGCCAGGAATCCTTAGATGGCTGCAGAATATACCATTTCGCCTGGAGACCACTTCCCACCCATTGTGGAGGCTCACAAAGCCAAGCAGCCTCTTCTCCCTACTGGCAACCCAGAACACCCATTGCCTCTCTGATATTCATTGATTTATAGGGAAGTTTGCAACCTGATCTCAAAAATAGCTTCCTCAGCTCTCTTCCCAATGACGGCATGAAACAGAGCCATTTTGCACTCATGTGGAAATGCTAGTTAGCTATCCTTGATCTCAACTCCCACTCACCTCAGCAGTAAATGGACAGTTTACAGCACTAGCGATTACAACCTGATACCTACTGGAGTTTTGTGCTCTCCGTACCCACGTAGTGATTGTATGTGTGAGAAATAGATTCTGTAGAGAGGGTGGAAGGACAACATTTGCAGATGGTCATTATGTATTGAAAGCAATGCATCTCTGTGTGATCAGTCACGTGACATGCTGTGACGTTACCAGAGGCAATCGGAGGTTTTTATCCCTCTTCTATATTTGTGCCATTATCTATCATGTTACAAATGTTTCATGCATTCAGATAAATCACCTTCAATTTTAAGCTTTTACAATTTTTCCATGATTTGAACTTATTCATTGATGCAATTTTACCATTAAACATTTTTATCCCTTCTTGCCACATTCTGCTTATCTTTGCCGAATCACTGCACTGCTTTGTGGCCTTGACTTACCTTACTAGGGTCAGAAACTTCTCCTCACTGAACCCTTCCCTCACACTTGTTAATTTAAAGTCCTAGCTACAGCCACAGCTAATTAACAAGGTCATTGGTCCCACCCTGGCTTAAGTGAAACCCATTCCCAAAAAGCTCCCTCTTTCCCCGTACTGATGCCAGTGCTCTATGAATACAAACTCCTATCTCCCATACCACCCTTTGAGCCATGCTTTCAATTCTCTGATCCATTTAACCCTATGCCAATTTACTTGTAGCTATTACCTTTGAGATTGTGTTATTAATTTACCACCTAGCTCCTGAAACCCCCTCAGCGGTAGCTCATTCTGCTTTCTACCTATGTTCTTGGTTCCCACGTGGGCCATAACAACTGGATTCCGCTCTCCCAATCCTCCAGTTTCCAGCCAAAAGGAAATGTTTTTAACCTTGTGATGCGCAATATAACTCACGAGGCTAGAGATGCTCGAGGAAATAAAGGCTTTTATTGACTACTACAATAGAGCTACCATATATAATACACGATCCCAGACTGAGGGGTCCCAGACAAAGCAGTGACCTTTATACCTCTCCCAGGAGGCGGAGCCCGACTGGGATGTACCATAATAACTATAATACAGGTAGAACAGCCCAACCCTAAATCCAACAGTAACATGTAGAACAACCCAACCCTAACCCCAACAGCAACATATATACAGACTCATAGTACTGGCCAGACCCTGGCTCAGTACTACCTGGTGGGAACCAACGATGGTTCACCACACCTTGGCACCTGGCAACCAACAGAACCTTTGTAATTCCTGCCTCCCACAGCTGCGAAGAACAGTATCAATTCTCCTGACCATATTGTCCCCATCACTACCACATTCCTTTTCACTTCCCCTCCCCCACCGCCTGAACGACCTCCAGTGCCATCATGCCATTAAATATCTCAACTTAAGCGGCACACTAGCACAGTGGTTAACACGACTGCATAACAGTGCCAGGGACCCGGTTCAGTTTCAGCCTTCTATGATTGTCTGTGTGGAACTTGCATCTTCTCCCCATGTCTGCATGGGTTTCCTCTGGGTGCTCCGGTTTCCACCCACAGTCCAAAGATGTGTGCGGATTAGGTGGATTAACCATCCTAAATTGTTCCTTTGTGTCCAAAGATGTGTAGGTTAGGTGGATTAGCCATGGTAAATGCGTGGGGTATGGGGATAGGGCAGAGGGGAAGGTCTATGTGGGAAGGTCTTTCAGAGAGTCAGTGCCGACCCAATGGGCTGAATGGCCTCATTATGCACTGTAGGGATTCTACAATAAGTCAATTAAATAATCTATGCATTTAATCAATTTAGCTTATCAGTTTTCGATTTTCAATGAATTACTTAGTCTGGAATCTTACCACTATTCACACCGGCAGGATTTTCCCATCTCACTGCAGTGAACAGAGATTTGGCTGGCTGCCAAATTCTCCGACCTCACTGCAGGAGGAACGTGGCGTAAACAGCAAGTAAGATCGCGCACTCAGTCTTAGTTAAAAAAAATAGATAGATTAACTTAAATATTTACCAGTAACACAACCACCATAAGAACTGGAAGCAAATAGCAGCAGATACTCTCTACTTTTGGACACCTTGTTGAGCCAGGCTCAAGTTACAGTTGTTGACTCTTCTTGCTCACAGAATGAACCAATATTCAGGCAATCAATTACAGCTGACTTGTTTTGTATTCATTCATGGGATGTTGGCAACCCTGCTGGCATGGCCAGCATTTCTTTATAGATGATAAAGGCTCAAAAGATTTATCAAGTGATAGACTGAAAACATGCAATGTTCCGTCACTGCAAGTCTACATTGCCAGTTCAGGAAAGTATAGTTCTAAGACATGATGCAAAGTAGGAAAACGTTTGGCCCACAGTTATTGCATTCAGTGGTCACCACGTCAAAAGGAAAGCATCCTCGCCGCCGAGGTGATACAAAGAAATGGACCCAGGAAGTGTCAAGGGCCCAAATTCTCACGAATATTCATTAAACACGAGTGGGCGGAATTTTTTCCTTCCTGCCCGCCATGGAAATCGTAGCAGGTGGGGGGGCGGACCATGCAAAGGTCCGTTGACCTCAGGTGAGAATTTCCAGCCTTGGGGAGAGCGCATCCGGAAAATCCCACCCCCTTTTCAACCTTGAAATGAGGCAAGTGAGAGCGGAACCATGGAAGTACATAGGTAAATACATTCAAAAGGTTAACTCAGAGAAGGATTTCAACTTAGGCACAAGGCAATATATAATGGCAGGACAGATTTTTGGAAGTGTTTTGACACATAAAGAACAATCGATGTCTGGAATGGTCTTGCAAATAAGTAGCGAAAGCAAAAGTTCTGGAATCATTTAAGAGGTAGTGATATAGGAGACTGCAGTTTTCTATGGGAGAATGAGCTAGATGAAACAAGTACGCTTTCTCATCTGTACAATTGCCTCTGATCTTTATGGGAAATTGAATCATTTTGTGCAAATCACAAGAGCAGGAATGTCAAGCATCTTTACACTGTTGCTGCCTCATCTAATTCTCATTTTAAACAGACTGATTCAAAAATAGTTTCATGGTGTTTGGTTTGGCAGCATCCAGTGTGATTTTTTAAATATATCTGCTTCATATCTATTGATACATCGGCCTGAATTTTCACTCTCAGATCAGGGGGCACAGAGTCAGGACAACTCCCGGCTCCACAAACCCAACCTGGGAGAAAGTTCCCCGGAAGGTGGGATTTACGTTCTGGGGTAGGAACTTCCCTGTGAGCCGGGCAAATGCGGAGACTGCCAGTTGCGGAGGCAGGTTCCGCCTGCATCAGTACCATGGCACTTTGCTGAACAAAGAACAATGCAACACAGCAACAGGCCCTTCAACCCACCAAGCCTGCACCGATACGCTGTTTCTATCTTTCTGTTCGCCTCCGATTCATGTGTCTATCAAAATACACTTTGAACGTTGCTAACATGCCTGCTGCCAACTTTCCCTGCGTGTCTCCCCTAAATTTACCACCTCTCACCTTAACCTGTGCCCTCTTGTATTTGACCTTTCCACCCTGGGAAAAAGCCTCTGACTGTCCACCCTGTCAATGCCTCTCATGATTTTGGAGACTTGCTTTAAAAAATTTAAACAAGAAACAGTCCTCCAACCCTCACCACTCGCACTCCCTCACTTCCCATTCCCACCCATGTCAACCTATGCCAATTCATATCCACCACCCCCTCCCCATAACCCCTCAGACACTGTATGCCATTCTGTACCCCTCTACTCATCCATTATGGTGTTTTATAGCCTCAATGCCAACTGAGTGCCAACTCATGCCAACCTAGGCTCTCACCACCATCCTTTGCCTTTAACCCTCCATGTCCACTCACCTCATATCCATCTCTGAGGTAAACCTCAAGAGCCATGCTGATATAAAATAGTGTGTATGTAAATGATGTTACTATTTTTAAAAACTCATTAATTTCAAAGAACATTGATCTAATTACCCATGAGAACAAACATTTCACTTAAGTATTTAATCTCTTATTAAAACAAACATTTCTATTCTATAACCACTTGGAGCTGTCAATCAAATAGTTCACTTAACAGACACACCACTATGATAATGTTGGATTGTGAAAGTAATCATGCATTATGTCAGGTTTATGTCAACAGAGTGAAATAGCAAGTATTGATTTTTAATTCCAAGCATTTTGGGTGTGATCTTACCACCTGTTCATGCCACGGTCCCACTGTAGTGAAGATGGAGAATTTGATGACAAGCCAAATCTCATTTCACTGCAGTGGGATGGAAATATCTTGCTGGTGCAAACAGTCGGAGAATTCCAGCCATTGTTTAATTTATAGTCCGGCAGATTTAAAAACCTTGATAGCTTTGACAGTTCCAATGCATTTTGACAATTCTTTGACAGATTTGAAAGTTATTTGATAGTTTGACAGTTCTTTACTAGTTCCATGGCATCTTGACTGTTGTTTGACAGCCTTGATAGTTGCAATGAGTTTATGCATTTTTATGCACATTGTCTACTTTTAACAATCCCAAATGGTACCTTACTTTTCCCAAAGAGCATCTGACATTCCTCAAAGGTATCCTGGGACCATATCCAAAGTGGTACCTTACCTTCCAAAAGGGTACCCTGGCTATCCGAACAAATCCACTAAGTACCTGCCATATAACCAGCACATTTTGAATTTCAGACTGCTATCTCACCAATATCACACATGAGTGGGGGCAGCTGCTGATCTAAGGGGGCAGCTACCTTCAGGAACCACCACGTGCAATTTATAACCCACCTTTCATTCCTCCAAACCTGCAGAATTGGCGGAGGCCATGTTTGGGTCAGGACTTACAGATTTGGGCCTCTGTTGGATCACAATCTGCATGAAAATTCAGGCCATAGAGTTGGATATTTAAAAATCAGGCCCCTTTCATATTCAATGAACATTGTTCAGTCAAATTCAAAACGTCATTGGCTGTGAAGTGCTTTGAGACATTCAGTGGTCACGAAAAGAGCGAGTTAAATGCAAATCTTTCTTTTTTTAACTATCAAATACATTCATTTTTATCATAGAATTTTTTATTTGCAATAAAGATTTTACATATTCCTTAAGTTTAACACTCATTATGAAATGTCTTTTACTTTTCTTTCTATGTTATTTCTGTGCAAACCAAAATGGACAAAAAAAAACCAGTACTTTTCCAGCAAGGCCTAAAAGGGGCCGGTCATCGTATTAAATCAATTTACGTAGGATCACATTTTAGAACTGGTTCATTCATCATACCATTGACTTGGCTGTATATTATCTCAATGGAAACGTGGCTTCAGGAGGAGTAAAAATGGCAGCTCAACATCCCTGGATGTAGAGATTTCAGGCAGGGGATTTCAAGAAGATGGGGGGGGGGGGGGATCATTATTGGTTAAATAATCAATTAAAGTTGTGAGGATGGATGATATTCTAAATGAAACATCAAATGCGGCCATGTGCCATAAGCTCAGAAATTAAAAAAAGAGTAGCTACACTGCGAGGACTGTACCAAAAACTCTCAACTAGTGGAAGGGAGTTAGAAGAGCAAATATGTAGATAGATTTCTGAGTGCAAAAACAATAGAGCATTAATCGGGGACTCCAACCACCCCAATATCAATTGGGATATGAACAAAACGAAGGGCACAGAGGACGAAAATTCTTGAACTGCGTTCAGGAGAACTTTTTTAGCCAGCATGTAACTAGCGCAACGAGAGGGGATACAATTCTAGATTTAGTCTCAGGCAATGAAGCTGGGCAAGTGGATCATTGAGCAGTGGGAGAGCATTTTGGAGATAGTGACCATAATATAGTTAGATTCAGCATCATTATGGAAAAGGACAAAGATAGAACAGGAGCAAATGTTCTAAATCGGGGGAAGATTAATTTTACAAAGCTGAGAAAGGACTATGGCAAAAGTGGAAAGAATATAGCTATTGGGAGGATAAACTGTGTCAAATCAGCCGGAGGCATTCAGAAGTGCTGAGACTTTCCAGTATTTTCTGGTAATGGTCGATGGATGTTTTTGTGAATGGAAAACAGTTTCCAGTGATGTTCCACAGGGCTCAGTGTTGGACTTCTTGCTGTTTGTTGTATATATTAATGATTTAGACTTAAATGTGGGAGGCATGATTGGAAAAATTTGCAGATCACACAGAATTGGCCGTGTAAGTGATAATGAAGAGAATAACATTCGACTCCAGAATGATATCAGTGGTCTGGTTGAGTGGAGAGAGAAACGGAAAATGGAATTCAATCCGGAAAAAACGTGAGGTGATGCATTTGGAGAAGGCAAAGAAAGCAAGGGAATACTCAATGAATGGGGAGATCTTGGGGGTTGAGGAAGTGAGAAACCTTTGAGTGCATGTTCACAAGGTTGAGATGGCATGACAGGTGGAAAAAGTTGTCAAGAAAGCATATGGAATATTTACCTTTATTGGGCAAGGTATTGAATACAAAAGCAGGGATTAATGATGGAACTGTATAAAAAGCTGGTTAGGCCACAGCTGGAAATTTACGTACATTTCTGGTCACCACATTTCATGAAGGACATAATTGCTCTGAAGAGAGTACAGAGGAGACTTACAAGAATGTTGCCAGGGCTTGAAAATTGCAGCTATGAGGAGAGATTGGATAGGCTAGGGTTGTTTTCCTTAGAACAAAGGAGGCTAAAGGGTGACCTAATTGAAGTGTGCAGAATTATGAGGGGCCTAAATAAGGTAGAGAGGAAAGACTTGTTTTTCCCTAGCAGAGAGGTCAATTACCAGGGTCATGGATTTAAGGTGATTGAGAGAAGGATTAGCGGGATATGAAGAAAAACCTTTTTCCCAGAGGGTGGTAGGCATCTGGAATTCACTGCCTCAGCTGATGATTGAGGTAAAAATACTCAACTCATTTAAAAGGGACCTGGATCTGCATCGGAAATCCCATAACTATCAAGGCTACAGACCAGGTGCTGGAAAGTGAAATTCAAATGAGCAGCAATTTTTTTTGGCTGGCACAAACACAGTGGGCTGAATGGCCTCTTTCTGCACTGTAACCTTTCTATGGTTCTATGATCCAAGAATTATTGGCACTTTTAAGAAGCTATAATAACAGAATAGATCTTTGATGTGTTTTTTTAAATCTGTTTACAAACCTAATTAGCTCTTAGAGGATTACTTTTTTTCACTTTTTTAACTTCAATAATATTGTGTTTGGATTAAAGGTTTTATTAGATGTTAGAAGTTTAATATTTTTCCAATGAATCAAAAATATTTCCATTGCTATTACATGTTTCCTGAGGACAATGAATAGAAAAATTACAGAGGGAGAGAGGTCATTTGGTCCACTGGGTCCATGCCAGTTGACAAAGAGCCACTCAGTTGAATGCCACATTCTGGCTCAGCCTGTAGCCCTAGAGGTCACAACTATTCAAATAGACATCCGAGTACTTTTTAAGTGTGGTGAGAACTCCTTCCTCTACTACGCTTTCAGGCCTATGTGATACGTGCCTAAAAAATCATTCCAATGTGGTATTCATATACATCAGCACTGGCAGCAGTAAGGCACTGTGGTTAATTTATGGCTGCTCTGTGAACATAAAGGATTAATACTAGGCAGTTGACAGTGGCACAAAAGATAATTGGCTGTGTCACCATTACTGTATTTATCCTTCTCACTTCACCCCACCACTTACCATTCCCGCTTCCCCGACATGGCAGTGATTAGCACTGCTGCCTCACAGTGCCAGGGATCCAGGTTCGATTCCCAGCTTGGGTCACTGTCTGTGCGGAGTGTGCACAAAAAGGAAACAATTCTTCCTTCAGTGTCTAATCAGTGATAGACCATGGGGTGGGACACTCTGGCTTCACATCACATCATACCTCCCATTGCTAATTATCTTGAACTTTAGTACCAAGGAGCTAAACCAATTCAGAAAACCCAAAACTCAAATTATCATTTATCTTCAGAACATCCGAGTCTCATCTAATTCCCTTTTTCATTGTATTTTGTGTGGCCAAACAGGCCACCTAAAATGGCGATTTGTAAAGCACTCTGGGACAATTGGGCAAGACCTAAAACAGCAGGCTGCAGCCTAAAAGACAGAGATAAACAGGCTGCAGCTCAGACGACTGAATACACAGGGTATGGGTCATCTCCAGGACAAAGAGGACTTTCTGGTCAAACTGGGTTGTTTACCAGACATAGGGGCACCGTAACCCCTTATTTGGGAGGGAGGTGTGTGTCCTACGTGCCCCCAGCACCTACAGACATGACCGTTGGGGACACACCCAGAGATTGGTGTGGCAGCACCCGATTGGATTTTATTGATCAGGGTGATCAAGTCCTGATCGATTGATTGGCAATGGCCAAAAGGGGCGCGAAAACCAATGAGGTATAAAGGGTGCTGCGCAACCAAGAATCTCTCTCTCTCTGACCCCATGAACAAGCTACAACAACGGTGACCATGGCCAGCAACGACCAGCACGAGGAGAGCCACCACACCCGAGAAGGAAGGAAGACCAGAGCCAGAGTGTTAGACCAGACCAAAGAACCAGACTACGCAGAGGACTACAGAGATCAGCGCACAGATCATAGAATCATAGAATCATAGAAACCCTACAGTGCAGAAGGAGGCCATTCGGCCCATCGAGTCTGCACCGACCACAATCCCACCCAGGCCCTACCCCCACATATTTTACCCGCTAATCCCTCTAACCTACGCATCCCAGGACTCTAAGGGGCAATTTTTTTAACCTAGCCAATCAACCTAACCCGCACATCTTTGGACTGTGAGGCCAATATCTGCTTGAGACTAAAGGCCAATATCTGCTTGGGTACTTGCCAGTCACGCAAAGTTAATTCAAGGTCTAGTGTTGGACTTGAACTTTAGTATTTCTGTAAGATAACTTATTGTTGGTTGGGTAGGTGATTATTGATTGTGTATTTTTTAAAAATATTGTTGTACTAACAAGAAGTCTACTCGCAATTCTTTGTCCACCGTATAAGGGTTAAAACAGACTGTGCAGCAGGCACAACACTTGTTTACTGAGTGTTGAAAGAAGAGTAACATTCTAAAAGATTTAGGCCGTGACCCCACTATCATCTAAGGCAGTGGTTCCCAAAGGGTGCGGCGCGCCACACTGGTGCGGCGAGAGAGGATGGCAAGTGTGGCGGGAAGATTCAAGGACAATCAAAGAAACATTTAAACATGGTTTAAACAAGCATTGTTTTATACTTTCTGGATGTCCCATGATATTATATAGTTGTTGTGTTCTATGTTATGAATCAAGCACTGCTAGGAGTTGGTTTTTTTTGTTTTTGAATGTATTTTTTAATCAATAAAATATTGAGTGTGGCGTGAGCAAATTTTTATTCCGAAAGTGTGGCCCAGTGAAAAAGGTTTGGGACCCACTGATCTAAGGGTAAAAAACAGTACCAACCAATTTATGAAATACAGTAGCACACAAGAATGCAAGCGGTTTACACCTTACATTGTTGTTGTTTCATGATCCGCTGCTAGGAACGGGCTATGTTTATGCAAAGAGGAGCAAGAAAATAATGGAAAATTCAGTATTTTTATAAATTTTGGGCTGAGTTTTCATCTCCCAGTGGAGATGAGAACCCAGGAATGAACAGCTGAACATAGCTTTCCTTTTGATGGGAAACATTTTCCAGTTGCATTCCCAACCCTGCACCATTTTCATGCGGCCTCTTCACAGGGTTAGGAAGATCATTAGTGTAAAACACATTCACACCCTTTCCGAAATTGGTGTCCCCATTGTGAGGACCATTGGAAACTTACATTTCCCCTTTGTACACCATTTTGTATGATACTGTGCCCTTAAAAACACACACACTTCCTTAGGGAGTTTGTGACCAATGGGTGATGCCTGCTGAGGAGCTAGGAACATTCTGAAAGGTAAGTATACAATGAGTTGACACCTTTAGATGCCGTATTGTGATGTAGATATGTTTTTAATGCAATGATTGATCATAGGGATCTTTCCTGCGAAGATAATGTTATGCCTACATTGACCACCTTTGTGTAAGTGTCTTCATGCATCACAGTACTTTGATCAAATCAAGAAAGTGTCATAATGCATTAAAATGTGAAAAGAAAGTCTCTGCTGTCATGTTGTGTGCTGTGATTTAAATCAACTGAGAGATCAGGCTGTTAGGGGAAAAAACGCCTTTGAAAGTTGAAAGAAAAATCTCTGCACGTTCTCCTCTCCATTAATTGGGAAAAATTGGAATTGTTCTCCCGGGAAAGACAGAGGCTGAGAGACGACCTGATAGAAGTTTATCAAATTATGAGGACATAGGTAAGGTGAACAGTTGGAAGCTTTTTCCCAGGGCAGAAATGACAATTACAAGGGGGCACAAGTTCAAGGTAAGTGGGGAAAGTTTCAGTAGAGATGTGCGAGAGAGGTTTTTTACACAGAGTGCGGTGGGGGCCTGGCATGCACTGCCAAGTGAGATGGTTGAGGCAGACACGTTAGTGACATTTAAGACTTACCTGGATAGACACATGAACAGGCGGGGAATAGAAGGATACAGGCAATTGGTCTAGATAGGACAACGTGATTGGCGTAGGCTTGATGGACTGAAGGACCTGTTCCTGTGCTGTACTCTTCTTTGTTCTTTGTAATTCACATGTTTTGAAATGAAAATGGAAACCATTCTGTTCTGCCAGTTTCAGGTAAGGTAGCTGAAAGCATTTTTATGAAAGTTACGGTCATTATGAATGCTTAGGTGCTTTCAAAATTGGCTGCTACCGGCTTAAGCTCAGCAGGTGTTCCATTGATCCAAGAATGATTGACACTTTTAACAAGCTGTAATAACAGAATATGCCTTTAATGTGTTTTACGAAGTCTTTGAAGATTACATTTTTTTTGCACTGGAGTATTTTTTCCAGTATCCACAATGGAATCATAGAATCCCTACAGTGCAGAAGGAGGCCATTCGGTCCGTGGAGTCTGCACCGACCACAATCCCACCCAGGCCCAATCCTCATAATCCCATGCATTTACCCTAGCTAGTCCCCCCAACATGAAGGGGCAATTTAGCATGGCCAATCCACCTAACCTGCACATCTTTGGACTGTGAGAGGAAACCGGAGCACCCAGAGGAAACCCACGCAGACACGGGAGAGTGTGCAAAATCCACATAGACGGTGACCCAAGCCAGGAATCGAACCCGGGTTCCTGGTTCTGTGAGGCAGCAGTGCTAACCACTGTGCCACCGTGCCGCCCCACCACTCATCCACCTCAATACTATTGATGCCCCCCCCATCGATGCCATTGTATGTTGCCTCAAATTGTCTATGCCACCTCCCCACCCCATACCCTCCGTAGTCACTCCATAACTTCATTCTAGCCACTTCACTCCCATAAGAATGAATTAGTCTTCTCACATAGTTTAAGAAAGGGAATAGAAATTACCCTGGTAATTATAGACCGGTTAGTCTGACTTCGGTGGTTGGTAAATTGATGGAAAAGGTCCTTCGGGATGGGATTTACGACCATTTAGAAAGATGCAGATTAATCCGGGATAGTCAGCACGGATTCGTGAAGGGCAAGTCGTGCCTCACAAATTTGATTGAATTTTTTGAGGAGGTAACTAAGTGTGTTGATGAAGGTAGGGCAGTTGATGTCATATACATGGATTTTAGTAAGGCGTTTGATAAGGTCCCCCATGGTCGGCTTATGATGAAAGTAAGGAGGTGTGGGATAGAGGGAAAGTTGGCCGATTGGATAGATAACTGGCTATCTGATCGAAGACAGAGGGTGGTGGTGGATGGAAAATTTTCGGACTGGAGGCAGGTTGCTAGCGGAGTGCCACAGGGATCGGTGCTTGGTCCTCTGCTCTTTGTGATTTTTATTAATGACTTAGAGGAGGGGGCTGAAGGGTGGATCAGTAAATTTGCTGATGACACCAAGATTGGTGGAGTAGTGGATGAGGTGGAGGGCTGTTGTAGGCTGCAAAGAGACATAAATAGGATGCAAAGCTGGGCTGAAAAATGGCAAATGGAGTTTAACCCTGATAAATGTGAGGGGATTCATTTTGGCAGGACTAATTTAAATGTGGATTACAGGGTCAAAGGTAGGATTCTGAAGACTGGAGGAACAGGGAGATCTTGGGGTCCATATCCACAGATCTCTAAAGGTTGCCACTCAAGTGGATAGAGCTGTGAAGAAGGCCTATAGTGTGTTAGCTTTTATTAACAGGGGGTTGGAGTTTAAGAGCCGTGGGGTTATGCTGCAACTGTACAGGACCTTGGTGAGACCACATTTGGAATATTGTGTGCAGTTCTGGTCACCTCACTATAAGAAGGATGTGGGAGCGCTGGAAAGAGTGCAGAGGAGGTTTACCAGGATGCTGCCTGGTTTGGAGGGTAGGTCTTATGAGGAAAGGTTGAGGGAGCTAGGGCTGTTCTCTCTGGAGCGGAGGAGGCTGAGGGAGACTTAATAGAGGTTTATAAAATGATGAAGGGGATAGATAGAGTGGATGTTCAAAGACTATTTCCTCGGGTGGATGGAGCTATTACAAGGGGGCATAACTATAGGGCTCATGGTGGGAGATATAGGAAGGATATCAGAGGTAGGTTCTTTACACAGAGAGTGGTTGGGGTGTGGAATGGACTGCCTGCAGTGATAGTGGAGTCAGACACTTTAGGAACATTTAAGCGGTTATTGGATAGGCACATGGAGCACACCAGGATGATAGGGAGTGGGATAGCTTGATCTTGGTTTCAGATAAAGCTCGGCACAACATCGTGGGCCGAAGGGCCTGTTCTGTGCTGTACTGTTCTATGTTCTATATGCCCCTCCCTAACATATTCCGCTGCAAAGCTCGAGAATAGGGGGGTTGAGAGCATTCTGGTATAATAGTGTGTTTGAATTCAGGGATTCATTAGATTTTTAGAGGTTTAAATTTTTTTGATGAGTTTTAAAATAATTCCCATTGATATTGCATGACCCCTGAGGACTGTACATAATAGATATCGGGTGAGTGACTACGGAGGGTATGGGGCGGGGGAGTGGCATGGAGGTAGCATAGGCAATTTGAGGTGACATGGAATGGCATCAGTGGTGGTGGAGGGGTGGCATTAATGGTATTAAGGTGGATGAGTGGTGAGGCTTAGGGAGCCTTTAAACAATGTTGGAAGCTGGGCTGCTGTTTTGGACAACCAAAGGGAGCATTCTAAGCAGCCTTCCTCTGCACCTGCACTCCTCATGAACTCCACTGTGGCTCACAAACTGAACCTGACCTCTGTGTTATAAGACAAAAGTCTTAGGTAAAGTCGCAGTGGGCCAGGTTTTGCATTTTTGGAAGGCTCAAAAGTGCTTAGGTCGAGTTGATCCCAGCCGAAGGATGCTATGACCCTTTGTGCTGCAAGTTGGGTGTCTGCCTTATGTACATATATCTTATGCTTTCTGGTCAGCAAGGCATGTGAGTCAGCCAGGGATAGTTCATCCTATATTAAAATTAATCCGTCTGCTGTTGATGATTCGCATTCTAATCAGTATTCTGCAACTTGATATTGTCTGTTTGCACTGTTTGAGAGCACATTTCCACTCCATCTGACGAAGGAGCAGTGCTCCGAAAGCTTATGGTATTTGCTACCAAATAAACCTGTTGGACTTTAACCTGGTGTTGTGAGACTTCTTACTTGATGGAGACACACAGACGTATATATTAGCTTCATTCTAGCCACTTCACTCCCATAAGAATGAATTAGTCTTCTCACACACGCCCCCTCCCTAACATACCCCGCTGCAAAGCTAGTGAATAGGGGGTTGAGGGCATTCTGGTACAATAACAACCTTTATGTATATGCTTTATTGTTGAGCTGGTTATATAACACATGACCAATCCAGATTCGCTTATTTTACACCCTCACCAGAGGTGATTCTCACCCTCAGAGTGTAACTGCACAAACAGCCAGATGACAATGCATTTGGTGCTATATATTTTCACAGAAATCTAGAATTTTAGAAGCATACATTGCAAGCATTTTGAAGCCTGACAAATATATATTGCAAGAACTAAAATAGCCAACACCTTGGAATTTCAGTTTGAGTTTCTGAAGCAGACAATTCTTGACTGTTCAATGAATTTAAACATTCTTCAATAAGATAATGCTCATCCTTTTAATTGATTATTTCCACAAAGCTGATGTCTTGTATTTTTTTACTTGTGGCTAAATTTGACACTCAACTCTGTCTTTTAAATTCAGGATTCTTGCTGCTTCTAAGACTCTCAGCCAGATTCAAAAACATTCTTTCGCTTTCATGCTTCTCCATTTACTACTCGCTATCTATCTCCATCGCCATTATGTCACATCCTATTTCTCTTTCTATGTTTTTGGCCCTCTGTCTCTCTGCTATCTGTCTCTATCTCTCTCTCATTTGACTGAATAACAGTAACTCAATCTCAAAATGACTCATTATACAAAATTCACCTCTGGATGTTTCTAATGTACCTGACGAGCTCAATTTAAATGTATTTTCTTTCTTTTTGTTTCTTTTGTTGCGTTCTTATAATAATTTAAGCGCATTTGCTGTATAAAACACATGGCACCAATCTCTCATAAGAGATTGGGTTAACACATTGTAGGTTTGTTTATGAAGACTAGGCACTTTGTTGTAAAATTTGGAGACATTAGGAGCTGTCTGCATTGCTGCTTACAGATAAAGTGAAACTAAACTGGAGCACACAATACACACATCATTTCCCTTCCTGTGATACATGGAGAGAGGCATTCTCATATTCTTAAAGGTATTCTACAACATCTTTCTCCTCTCTTTCTCACATTTTCTCTTTGGTGTCTATGTATCTTTTATCTGCATTGATTTGAACACCAGGAGCCCTTTTAATTAAATAAGTTACACTTTCAATAGCTTAAATCTGATATATTTTTGCCAAGATCTTTGGCTGGGCGAGCTCCCTGTCTCAGTAGATTTTAATTCATTAGGTCAAAGGTCACTCCAGCTCAAGGAGGCTTTTGGGATTCTAAAGCTGCACACATTGTCATTGTATACATCTTGAACTTTTCAGAGCTAAATGACAAATTTCTTCATGTGTAAAGACAAAATGGAATCAAAGCATGTTCTGAGTGTTATATCTTTATATGGAAGGATCTTACTTCATATTAAAAATGACATTTGTTTCATTATGGTAACAAACATCATAAAGTTGTACAGCACTCCATCTTCCTGTCATATGAAAGGCAGTATACCTACACAGAATAGCTTAGAACATAGAACTCTACAGCGCAGTACAGGCCCTTCAGCCCTCAATGTTGCGCCGACCTGTGAAACCAATCCAAAGCCCATCTAACCTACACTATTCCAATAGCTTGGAGGAACAGAAGGTACGAGATCCTGAGGTGACATTTTATTGGGAAAATTCCAGAGATTTCTTTTAAATTACAGAGACAAAATGTTGTAACAGTGTTGACCACAGTTGCACGGTGGTTAGCACTGCTGTCTCACAGCGCCAGGGACCCGGGTTTAATTCCAACCTCGGGTGACTGTGTGTGTAGAATTTGCATGTTCTCCCCGTGCCTGCATGGGTTTCCTTTGGGTGCTCCGGTTTCCTCCCATAATCCAAAGATGTGCACGTTAGTTTGATTGGCCATGCTAAATTTCCCCTTAGTGTCCCAATATGATTAGCAAGGTAAATCGGTAGGTAAATACGTGGGGTTGCAGGGATTGGGTCTGGGTAAGATGCTCTGTCGGAGAGTCAGTGCAGACTCAATGGGCCAAATGGCCTCCTTCTGCACTGTCGGATTCTATGATTCTAAGAGAACCTCTCTGATTTTGAAAATGGGGTCTTAAAAGGCAGCAAAGCCTCCATTGCAGCAGTACCTCAATACTGCACCAAGGTGTCAATCTAGATTAAGCAAGTTTCTGAAGAGGGTCTTGAACCCACAAACTTCTCGTATCAAATGATAAACCTCAATGGACCAGTTTCATATGGTTTCTGTAGATGAGCTAACACTGACTGACTTCAGTAGTTGGAAAAGATTATATGTCAGATGAGGCACATGGCCTACAAGGGGTTAATAACAAAGGGAGAAAATGGAGGGAATGAGGAAAGTTCCCTCAAAGTCAAAGGAAACACAAACTTTTATTTCCATTTGTATGAAGATCTCTGTCTGAACAGCTGAAGGGAAGTATCACTTTCAGTTGTCACTCCATATAGTGTGTTCTGCATTTTTAGAACTTATCAATGAAATACAATATCTGACGGTTTTTCAAGCAAGCTTGAGTGCTCCTAAATTAGAGAGAGAATATTGGGATGACTGAATACTACACAATACATTTTAAGTGAGTCTTTAACCTTTATTAGTAGTTGAAACAATTACTCACCACTTAGCCATCTAGCATGAAGGAATTATATGTTTAGCAAGTAGGAGGACATAATCTGTGATTAGATTTATTTGAGAATTTGAAGTTCTTTAGTAAGTAATCATCCTCCTTTAAGACAGTAAGAAAACAAGTAAGCAGTAAGGCAAATGTGTAGTTAGCTGCAGCCAATTCCTTATCTTTTCTGCACTTCCCTAATCCACTGTTGTAAAATCGAAACAGAAGAATGCATGACCAGTGATGCTTAGAGTTGCTATGTGGCTTTGAGAGTTAACATAAGACCCCACCATAATCACTTCAATTCCTCAGCCAAGAATCCCAGAGAGGCTCTATAGGAGCTGTATCATATTATTCTTATATCAGACTTTGCTTCCATTAATAACACTGATGAGAATAGTAGGAAAAACTATGATTGTTAATGGCTTCTGAAGTCCTTGTTATGTTGAAGACCTAGACCTATGTTAAGAAACAAGTACTGTTTTGCCCAGGTTGAGATGAGGTGTAAACCAGAACTTGATATAAATTAGAACAGAGGGTATTGATAACAGTGAAAGGGCATGGAAGTATCTGTGACTGCAACATTATATTCTGCATCCTCTCTTTTCCTTCTCCCCTATGTATTCTATGAACAGTATGCTTTGTCTGTGTAGCGCACAAGAAACAATACCATTCACTGTATCCCAATACATGTGACAATAATAAATCAAATAATCAAATGTAAATCTGTCTTTCTTGTTTGGTGGAGTTCATTGGGAGGAACCAAAGAACTTCTGTTGGACTAAAAATGGGGGAAATAGCTGTTATATTCCAGTAACCAAGTATAACCCATGCTGATACTTGGCTTCAAGTTCATATGTTTGGCTCAAAACCTTTCGAAGAAATTAGGAATTGGTAATATTTTCAATTAAAGACAACCTGGGAGAAATGAAATGTGGTGATTTAACTTGACAGGAAGGAAGAAATAAATCTATTTGAGTGGAAACCAGAGAAATTCACATTATAGTTAACAATGAACAGATACAAATTAAGAAAGGGAAATTTCTCTTAGGAAGAAATCAGCTCACCCAAGGTAAAGGAGCTTGTCATCATAATATGAGCAGATGTTATGAGTAGAATCAAAGGTTAAACAAGGAAATGATGTGCAAAGAAAATGCTCATGTTTTTGAGCACAGAGGCAGAGTGGTTAGCACTGCTGCCTCATAGTGCCAGGGACACAGGTTCGATTCCAACCTTGGATGACTGTCTGCGTGGAGTTTGCACTTTCTCCCCGTGTCTGTGTGGGTTTCCTCCGGGTGCTCCCGTTTCCCATAGAATCCTTACAGTGCCAAAGGAAGCCATTCAGTCCATCAAGTCTGCGCTGATCACAATCCCACGCAAGCCCTATTCCCGTAGCCACACATATTTACCCTGTTAATCCCCTGTTAATTCCTCCTACACTCCAAAGATGTTCAGGTTAGGTGGATTGACCATGCTAAATTGCCCCTGAGTGGGCAGGAATTTCCACAATGATTACAATGGGTTCCAATTGGGGAAATTTGGAAAATGGCCAGAGGAGGTCTACCTGCGCATTATGGGGTTCCAGGAGAATCGGAGGGACTTTCATGGTGACAGGGGAGGTTGGAAGCTGGTCTCAAAGTAAAAGATGTGTAGGTTAGTGGGGATTAGTGGGTTGAATACATGGGGTTACGGGGATGGGGCCTGGGTAAGATGCTCTGTCATGATGTGGAGATGCCGGCGTTGGACTGGGGTGAACACAGTAAGAAGTCTCACAACACCAGGTTAAAGTCCAACAGGTTTATTTGGTAGCAAATACCATCATGGTATTTGCTACCAAATACCATGATGGTATTTGCTACCAACTAAACCTGTTGGACTTTAACCTGGTGTTGTGAGACTTCTTACTAAGATGCTCTGTCACAGAGCCAGTGCAGACTCGATGGGCTGAATGGCCTCCTTCTGCACTGTAGCAATTCTATGATTCTGTTTAATCAAATATTTCAATGTGTTTGTGAATGGAAGCATATGTGTCCATGTTTGAATAAGAGATTCAAAAAGCTAATGAAATCTATTTGTTGATCTATAGCTTATTCCATCACATCTAAAAGTAAATGTCCAAACAGTACAATATCCATTGCAAAAAACAGTTGATTCTATCAACATTTTGCAAGACCTTACTACAGGAAAGTATGTTGGTTATGACAATGGAGACATTGTATTTGTTGCTACAATGAAAGCACTGGTGAGAAACTAAGGGAGACAAATCCATTTGACTCATGTTGATTTACCCAAGGGGTAAGCAGTGCCAGGCTGTGTAGACTATGTCCTTTTATTTCCTGATACCAGGGAACAATTGGGGCTTAAAGTGAGCCTGCAGGTAACGACCTGCGGCACAGCCTGTCTCTGGGAATCAATGTTAAAACTGGTACTGCTTGGATGATTTTCTGCCCCTAAACCTTTACTCAGACACCTCCTGTAGCAACAGAACCCCCTCCCCGCAAAAAAGAAACAGAATCAGAAAATGAGTGAAGGATTGAACAGGTTAGGCAGCATCAGTAAAGAAAAAGACAGGTTAGTGTTTCAGACGTGAACACTTTATCGGAACTGGCGAATATTCCAGATGAACCAGTTTAAAAAGGAACAGAATAAAGGAAAGGGAAATGGAAAACCACACACATACACATGTACACAGACTCATTCAGAGATATAAATAGGAGGCATTTAAATAGCAGGCTGGTAGGCGATGGAGGTGGGGTTATGTGTCCAGCAGGGTGGAGGGGAAACAGGCAGGGGTGGGGAGGATTGTAGGGGAGGGTTGCCAGAGGCAATCCACCCCACCCATCCCCTCTAGCCAGGGACAAGGCCACCACTTAGTCCACGGATCCACAGCTGCTAATAAAATACCAGTGGGAGAAGGCCCTTAGGTGGCCATTAATTGGAGACTCATTAAGATCTCAGTTGACCAAAGGAAAACAGAAAGCCTGTGCTTCGCCCACCATTATTAAAATACTAGCGGAAGTGGGTAGGCAACAACCACAGCTCTGTTTTTACAATCGTCTGGCAGTCAATTTCTGGGGAGGACATGAAACTCCCCACTTTGGCGCTGATATTTTCAGGGAGGTAGGACTGATCAAGAAAAGCAAAACCAGGGATGCAAGATTCCCGTCGAACTTAATGGCCACGGGTCATAATTATGTTTTTGTTCGTTGCTATCCAGCCACTGATCAATTTGACAGCCTGGCCCATCTGGGAGGTGAAACCAGAGGCAGAAGTTTGTGGCCAGGGATCCTTGGAGACAGTCCCGGGAAGTAGGAGGAGGGAATGCCAGCAACAAGGACATTGGAGGAGGGAAAGGTGCTCATTTAGTCTGAAGGAAGAAACCAGTCACTGGGACAGAGGGAAGGGGGAGAGAGGGGGTGTGATTAGTGGGAGAAGGTTGGGGGAGTGGGGGCGGGGAGCGGGGGAGGGAGGACTAATTCTAAAATTAGCTCCTTGGTGTCCCTTGCCCTTATCCCTTTATCCCTTAGCAGTGGTTAGCACTGCTGCTTCACAGCTCCAGGGACCTGGGTTCGATTCCCGGCTTGGGTCACTGTTTGTGTGGAGTTTGCACATTCTCCTCGTGTCTGCGTGGGTTTCCTCCGGGTGCTCCGGTTTCCTCCCACAGTCCAAAGGTGTGCTGGTTAGGTTGATTGGCCACGCTAAAATTGCCCCTTAGAGTCCTGAGATGTGTAGGTTAGAGGGATTAGCGGGTAAATATGTGGGGGTAGGGCCTGGGTGGGATTGTGGTCGGTGCAGACTCGATGGGCCGAATGGCCTCCTTCTGCACTGTAGGGTTTCTATGATTTCTATGATCAAGCCTCCTCTTGCATTCTATGGACTCTATATCGATATCTTCATTCCAATCCAATTTTAGACTATTCTCCTGCCCTCGATGTGTTAATGGTTACTTTTTTTTGTCACCAGTACTGCCAGCCTTTACTTATAATTGCCCTTAGCTCTTCTTATTTTTGTCTGCCTGTCTGATTTTATGTGCTGCACAGGCAATATCCCTGAGAATATCAGCCTTGATTTCATTTTCCCTTGGCTCCTCACATTTCCTGCCCAAGACCCCTCCAGTGTTATGAACATCATTCAGTTCCACATGAACGATGGCCATTGGCTGTGAATCCAATCTTCTGCATGCTCCTTGATATTGTTTCCCCTCGCACATGGAAAGCTACACGCTATTCAGGACTCCAAGTCTTAGTCATAGAATGCACGTCAATCCCCTGAAATTTGGCTACTTTGAAGCTCAGTAGGCTTCCAGCCTGACTGCTTGCAATTCCTGGCTCCCTTCCTTTTCCCTTTCAGTTCCCCCCAGTCTCCTGTCTGGATGCTATGTACAGAGAATGTAGAAAACTAAACTTATGAGAATCATTCGGAATCTTAGCTGTAATAGTTGTCCCGATCGACAGAACTAATAAGTGGATTAAACTCGCAGCAGCTTAATGTGGTGTGAGTAGGGAGATCCATGCACAATACTTTGGGAAGTTCACATTTTAAGGTTAATACAATTATTTTGAATTAGAAACAAAGTAAAGAAATTAAATTGATAAAGTTAAATTACCACATTGAACAGTAAGTTGCAACATCATCTGAAGGCGGAAATTTCCACTCTCCCTCGCCAGCGGTGGGAATAATGACAACACTGTACTGTCCCCAGAGAGATTGGTGTGAGGGTGAGGCAGGGCTGGACTTAACCCAGAGAGACTATTGTGGGTAGAGGTAAGGCAGCACTGTACCCAGAGAGACTGTTGTGGTACACAGACAGGGCTACACTGTACCCGGAGAGACTATAGTGGTACACAGACAGGGCTACACTGTACCCGGAGAGACTATAGTGGTACACAGACAGGGCTACACTGTACCCGGAGAGACTATAGTGGGACACAGACAGGGCTACACTGTACCCGGAGAGACTATAGTGGGACACAGGCAGGGCTGCACTGTACCCAGAGAGACTATAGTGGGACACAGAAGGGCTACACTGTACCCGGAGAGACTATAGTGGTACACAGACAGGGCTACACTGTACCCGGAGAGACTATAGTGGGACACAGACAGGGCTACACTGTACCCGGAGAGACTATAGTGGGACACAGGCAGGGCTGCACTGTACCCAGAGAGACTATTGTGGTACACAGACAGGGCTACACTGTACCCAGAGAGACTATAGTGGGACACAGGCAGGGCTACACTGTACCCAGAGAGACTATAGTGGGACACAGGCAGGGCTACACTGTACCCGGAGAGACTATAGTGGGACACAGGCAGGGCTGCACTGTACCCAGAGAGACTATAGTGGGACACAGGCAGGGCTGCACTGTACCCGGAGAGACTATAGTGGGACACAGAAGGGCTACACTATACCCGAAGAGACTATTGTGGACACAGATAGGGCTATGCTGTACCTGGAGAGACAGTTGTGGGGCATGAGCAGTGCTGCACTGTACCCGGAGAGACTGTGGTGGGTCACAGGCATGGGTGTACTGTACCTGGAGAGACAGTTGTGGGGCATGGGTAGTGCTGCACTGTACCCGGAGAGACTGTGGTGGGTCACAGACATGGGTGTACTGTACCAGGAGAGACTATTGTGGGGCACACACAGGGCTGCACTCTAGCCGGGGAGACCTGACTGGCATATTGGTGCGGATTAGGCAGAGTCAAGCTGGGCATTTGATGACCAAGGATGTGAATAAGTGTTTGACAGGCAGATGAATGACTGGAGACAGATGGAGCAATGAGAAACAAGGGAGACGAGGGCTAAGATGCTGAGAAATGATTGTGAATGCAAGGACTGGAGCCTGACATGGAAGAAGTGTACACAGTCTCTTGAGCGGTTGGCTGTTTTGTTTCAGTCAAGAGGGAGCGGGTTCACACAGACTCATGACTGGAACTGGTTTCATGGAACCAAGGTGTGTCTCCTCTGCATCATCAGAGTGGGACATCAAAGCCAGTCCTGTGGATCTGTGGACCTTGCTGCAGGTCTATGCATGGCACTCAAGTCATGGTCCAAGGAAGGGCTGGTGCACAGAATGGTATCCAGGGTGCAGTCAATGCCTGACACACTGGAGTCCTGGGGGGTGGGGGGGAGGGTGGGTCTGTGGCTTGGTATTGAGCTGAGGATAGTATTTTCATAGTCAGGAAAGGCATCTGCAACCTGTCGATGCAGAACAAATTATATTGGGGGAGGGGGGTTTCAAAGCTCTGCTGGCGTATACACTGTATGTGATAATGCACACAGCCTCAAGATAGGGAGGGTGAGGTCCCTGGGGCACAGGCACATCAACAGTGATGGTTCCAGGGGTGGGCAGGAATTTCCATAATTACAATGGGCTCCAGGGTTATTGGGGTCTCTGGAGAGTGGCTGGTGGGGATCTACCTGCACATTGTGGAGTTCCATGAGGATCGGAGGGACTTTCATGGTGACAGGGGGAGGATGGAAGCTGGTCTCAAAGTAAAACTGTCGCTCCATCTTGTTGACTGCCTGATGGAATGACGCAGTTAAAAAAGACCCTGAAAAAAAAACAGTCAGGGGAGGGGTTAGAAATCGTGTGAGAAGAGTCAACGGCTCATCAGTCCATTCACGGGGCAGCCTAATGTTTTGCACTGTGATCTATGCTCAGCTGAAAGCAGTGATGAAGACTTATTAAAAAGCTAATGAATCAGGAACTCTGAATCATGGTGCATTTCAACACAATACACAGGAGAACTCAGGGTCACATTTAAGTTGGTGTCATTGAGCCTGTTGCAATCAGGGAACTGTGAGAAGGCAATGGTGGGGAAGGGGGTCCACCATTAAAGGACAGCATCAGGATGCTATATGCAAGATGGTCCTTGAGACATTGCACATTGCACTGCGGAATAGACATGGCTTCCAAGGTACAAAGCTTAAAGATTCCAAAAGTACAAGGCCAAGCTGTATTCAAATCCAAATGAAGCAGCCTAACAGATCCTTGGGTGAGTCTGAAATCACATGACGGTGTTCATCCCTCTCCAATCTTATTTGTGCTTGTGCTGTCAAGTTGCTAGGGGGATTAATAGGCACATATGATCCTTGAGTTAGCTCCTTAGATGCAAGAGTGGAACTAGGAATAACGTGTATACAATGAGTGCAGCCCAAAAGCTTCTCACTGGATATCAGCCTTGGAGTGGGAGGTTGATCCTTGCAGGCTAAACTGCATTCATGTATTTGGTTTATCTATTCCCAGGAACATGGGGGAGGGGCGCAGAATGAAGGCTACAGACAATGCTATCTTCTTGATGGCTGTGTTCCACATCAGAAGAAGAAGAAGGGCCCATCACCATCTGGCAACGCTTAGAGAAGAGACTTGACCTGAGGCCCAAGGGGGCCCCAGGAAGACCCTGAGGCTAAGGAGGTGAGATCCATCGCACAGAGGTGACTAGCGCAATGCAGGGATAACTGAAAAGACTCAGGTTTGAAGATGACCGAGAGAGAGTGTCGGACGCCAAATTCAGGGATCTGGTGGCTCACATCTGCCACATTCTTAGGGAGGATCTAATGCCACAAGGACTGGGAAGGCATCCCATGCCACTGATTGTAAAGGAAAGTAAGTTCTGAACAGGACATATGGAGGCTGCAAAGAGATATTGCCAGGTTGAGTGAGCGGGCAAAGATCTGTCAAATGGAGCATTATGTGGTCAAATGTGAAATTGTCCATTTTGGCAGGAAGAATGGAGAAGAAGCATATTATCACTGCAAACTCAATTCTTTTGGAAGTAGCTTATTTCAGGGATCCACTGGGTATATCTCAGTCCTCCATGCATTAATATATAAGGAAAGTTATGGATGCCCTTTACAGTAAGGCACATCATTACTTCAGTTCACAATGGATGAAGCCAGCCAGGCAGCTAGATTTCTGGGATTTGTGGCAATCTCCAGCTTCCCACAACTGCTGGCTACCATCGATTATACACATGTCGCTTTAAGAGGCAGCAGCCACTGACCTTCATCAACAGGAAAGGATTCCACTCCCTCACCATGCAGCTGGTCTGCAATCATCAGAAGATGATGGTGCACATTTGTGCCAGGTTCACTGGGAATTCTCACAGCTCCTACATCCTGAGTCACACCCAAGCCACAGATCTTACAGTATTGGCTTCAGGGGGTCTAAGGGGAATTTTTGGCTTGACAGCCATGCATCATCCTCAAAGTGCCTCGGAGGAGACGTAGCACATTGTGTGACAAGGTCCATCAGAGAGCAAACCATTTCAACCCTGAAGATCTGCTTCTGATGTTTGGACCATTCTGCTGGGGCTCTGAATTACTCTCCATAGAGACTGTCCCACATCAGCCTGGCCTCCTGTGCACTGCACAACCTGGCACTTCAAAGGGGAGATTACTGGTCAGAGGGAGACATGGAGGAGAAAGAGATTTCCTCGGACGAGGAAGACAAATGGAAGAGCAGGAACCTGGAGAGAACCAGGATGGAGACTTCCAATTTGAGGATGCCATCATAGTGGCATGACTGCCAGTGACACGTTGATTCCCACTAGGATCCAAGCTGAGTAAGAACCACGCAAGGTTATAAGTGTGCATTTCACCTGTCCCCTAGAGCCATGAACATTCAAATTAGGAGCAGGAGTAGGCCACTCTGCCTCTCAAGCCTGCTCTGCCTTTCAGTAAGATCATTGCTGATCTGATTGTAACCACACTCCCGCCCACCTCGATAACCTATCACCCCCTTGTTAATCAAGAATCCATCCACCTCTGCCTTAAAAGTATTCAAAGACTCTGCTTCCACTGCCTTTCGAGGAAGAGAGTTCCAAAGACTCAGGACTCTCTGAGAGAAACAAATTCTCCTCATCTCTATCTCATATGGGAAACCCCTTATTTTTGAACAGTGACCCCTAGGTCTAGGATCTCCCACATCTTTTCCAAATCCATCATGTCAATGCCCCTCAGGATCTTGTATGTTTCAATCAAGTCGCTTTTTACGCTTCTCAATTCCAACATACACAAGCCTAGACTGCCTCGGAAGACAACCCGCCCAATCCAAGCATTAGTTGAGTTAACCTTCTCTGAACTGTTTCCAACGCATTTACATTTGTCTTTAAGTAAGGAGACAAATACTGTATATAGTACTCCTTATGTGGTCTCACCAATGCCCTGTATAGCTGAAGCATAACCTCTCTACTTTTGTATTCAATTTCCCTCACAACAAAGGATAACATTCTATTAGCTTCCCTAATTACTTCTGTACCTGCATACTAACTTTTAGTGTTTTGTGCATTAGGACACACAGATCCCTCTGCATCTCAGAGCTCCGCAATGTCTCACCATTTGCATGATATGCTTCTTTTCCATTTTTCCTGCCAAAATGGACAATTTCACATTTGCCCACATTATGCTCCATTTGACAGATCTTTGCCCACTCACTCAACCTATCAATATCTCTTTGTAGCCTCCAAATGTCCACTTCACAACTTACTTTCCTACCTATCTGTGTCTCATCAGCAAATTTAGCAACCATACCTTCAGCTCTTTCACCCAACTCATTTATATGAATTGTCAAAGTTGGCACTGATTCCTGAGGCACACCATTTGTTATATTTGCCAACCAGAAAATTATTCATTTATGCCTCCACTCTGTTTCCTGTTAGACAGCCAATCTTCAATTCATGCCAATATATTACCCCCTATACCATGAGATTTTAATTTTCACAATAACCTTTGGTGGCACCTTATCAAATGCCTTCTGGAAATCTAAGTACAGTACATCCATTGGTTTCCCTTTATCCAGAGCACATGTTACTTTTTCAAAGAACTCCAATAAATCAATTAAACATGATTTCCCTTTCACAAAAGCATGTTGACTCTGCCTGATTATCTTGAATTCATTGAATTGCTCTATTGTAGGGGATTAACAATGATAAATGCATGGAGTTATGGGGATACGGCAAAGGGGAAGGCTTGTGTGGGATCCTCTTTTTGAGAGTTGGTGCAGACTTGATGGGCCGAATGGCCTCCTTCTGCACTGAATCTAATAATAGCTTCTAACATTTTCCCTGCAACAGATGTTAAGCTAACTGTTCTGTAGTTTCTTGAAATAAATAGGGTTTTAGAACAGGAGCAAAACAGGATGATTAAAAATAAAGGGAAAAGAATTTATATTAAAAATGAGTTGAACGGTTTGTATAGCAGTGGACCAAGTGTCTGTAATGAATCAGATGACTGGAGTTACTAAGACTAAGGAAGCAAATCTGGTCATGATTATTGAGACATGGTATAGAAAAAACAGAACTGGGAACTAAACATTAAATAACATAACTTATTTAGAAAAGATAGAGTGGAGGAAAAGGGGAGATGGACAGCTGTTGGAGATAACTCAATGGCAGTAGAAGAAAATAATGCAGCAATCGGTAAAATAGAAATAGAATCCACATGGATAGATGTAAAACATTAAAAAAGGATTCATCACATTAATAGGGATAAGCTACAGATCACTGAACAGTGGAATGGAGACAGAAGAAGATATATGCTGAAAAAAGTTAGAGAAATGAGTAACAAACGTAGAATAAATAACCACAGAGGATTTTAATTATCCCATAAAACCATAGAATCCCTGCAGTGCAGAAGGAGGCCATTCGACCTATCAAGTCTGCACCAACTCTCAGAAAGAGGATCCCACACAAGTCCTCCCCTTCGCCATATCCCCATAACTCCATGCATTTATCATGGTTAATCCCCCGGACCTGCATACCTTTGGACACTAAGGGGCAATTTAGCATGGCCAATCCACCTAACTTGCACATCTTTGGACTGTGGGAGGAAACCGGAGCACTCAGAGGAAATCGACACAGACACAGGGAGAATGTTCAAACTCCACGCAGTCACCCAAGGCCAGAATCAAACCAGAGTCCTTGGCACTGTGAGGCAGCGGTGCAAACCACTGTGCCTTCCAAAAACAGTAGAAAAGGGGATAAAGGAGTGGAGTGTTTTTTAACATGTACAGAACTCCTTTTCAACTTTGTATGTACCCAAGCCAAAAAGAAAGATTAGAACATAGAAAAAAAAGAGTGAGCCACTCAGCCTATTGTGCCTGCTCCATCCTCAACTGGATAATGACTAATCATCAACCTCAACACCATGTTCCCACACTATCTCCATACCCCATCATTAGTCTTCATAAATTGATTAGTTTCTGCCTGAAATATGCTCAATGATTGAGCTTCCACAGCCCTCTGAGATAGAGAATTCCAAAGATTCACCACCTCTGAGTGAAGAATTTCCTTCTCATTTCAATTAAATTGCTTACCCTTATTCGGAGACGGTGTCCCCCGGTTCTAGAGTTACCAACCAGGAGAAACATCTTACCTACATCGACCATGTCTCGCCCTGTAAAAATTTTGTAAATTTCAATGAGAATCCTCTCATTCTTTGAAATTATACGGAATGCAGGCCCAGTTTCCTCAATCTCTCCTCATAATACGATCCTGCCATCACAGTGATTAGTCTGGTCAACCCTCAATGCACTCCCTCTATGGAAAGGATATCCTTCCTTGGATAAGGAAACAAAAACTATACTCCAGTTGCAGTCTCACCAAGGCTCTATACAATTGCAGCAAGACATCTTTACTCCTGTACTCAAATTCCCTTGCAATGAAGGCCAACATACCAATCACCTTCCTTATTGATTATTGTACCTGTATGCTCGCTTTTAATGACTCATGAACAAGGTCACCTATGTCCCCTTGGAAACCAGCACTTCCCAAACTCTCACCATTTAAGAAATATTCTGTCTTCTTCTACCGAAGTGGATAACTTTGCACTTATCCACGATGAGCCTGGACTTCCTCAGAGTTCCAATCAGTGTTGGATTGCCGCTCTGTGCCAATCAGAGTTGGATTGCCGCTCTGTGCCAATTAGAGTTGGATTGCCGCTCTGTGCCAATCAAAGTTGGATTGCCGCTCTGAGCCAATCAGAGTTGGATTGCCGCTCTGTGCCAGTGTTGGATTGCCGCTCTGAGCCAATCAGAGTTGGATTGCCGCTCTGAGCCAATCAGAGTTGGATTGCCGCTCTGTGCCAATCAGCGTTGGATTGCCGCTCTGAGCCAATCAGCGTTGGATTGCCGCTCTGTGCCAATCAGAGTTGGATTGCTGCTCTGAGCCAATCAGAGTTGGATTGCCACTCTGAGCCAATCAGAGTTGGATTGCCGCTCTGAGCCAATCAGAGTTGGATTGCCGCTCTGAGCCAATCAGAGTTGGATTGCCGCTCTGAGCCAATCAGAGTTGGATTGCCGCTCTGTGCCAATCAGCGTTGGATTGCCGCTCTGAGCCAATCAGCGTTGGATTGCCGCTCTGTGCCAATCAGAGTTGGATTGCTGCTCTGAGCCAATCAGAGTTGGATTGCCACTCTGAGCCAATCAGAGTTGGATTGCCGCTCTGAGCCAATCAGAGTTGGATTGCTGCTCTGTGCCAATCAGCGTTGGATTGCCGCTCTGCGCCAAATCACTTACATGATTTTTTTTCCAGCCTGTCTTGCCTGATTTTCTGATTCAGACCTGTTGAGATCCAGGCAGTGTAGCGCTTCCCAGAGGCCCAGCATCAAATACCTATCATAACAATTTGGGAGCCTGGGGCACTTTTTAAAGTAAGAAGTCTCACAACACCAGGTTAAAGTCAAACAGGTTTATCTGGTAGCACAAGCTTTCAGAGCGTTGATCCTTCTTCAGGTGAGTAAAGAGTCCGAAAGCTTTTGCTACCAAATAAACCTGTTGGACTTTAACCTGGTGTTGTGAGACTTCTTACTGTGTTTACCCCAGTCCAACGCTAGCATCTCCACATCATGGCACTTTTTAAATACATTCTCTTCCCTCACTCTGCCATGTATATGTTTGCACAGGCTGGGGCAAATTTCTTACCCATAGCTGTGCCTTTATAGCTAAAATTCATTGAACTCAAAGTTGTTTTTTGCTAAATCTAAATGTGGTAATGGGATTCCAACTTTATCTGGTCTGTCAGGCGGGGGAAATTTATTAAAGATATTTCGGACAGCCAGCACACCCCTGTCTGTTTCTATATTTGTGGTAAGAAGTTTAACAACACCAGGTTAAAGTCCAACAGGTTTATTTGGTAGCAAAAGCCACACAAGCTTTCGGAGCCCCAAGCTCCTTCTTCAGGTGAGTGGGAGTTCTGTTCACAAACAGGGCATATAAAGACACAAACTCAATTTACATGAATAATGGTTGGAATGCGAATACTTACAGCTAATCAAGTCTTTAAGATACAAACAATGTGAGTGGAGAGAGCATCAAGACAGGCTAAAGAGATGTGTATTGTCTCCAGACAGGACAGCCAGTGAAACTCTGCAGGTCCAGGCAGGCTGTGGGGATTACAAATAGTGTGACATGAACCCAATATCCCGGTTGAGGCCGTCCTCATGTGTGCGGAACTTGGCTATCAGTTTCTGCTCAGCGACTCTGCGCCGTTGTGTGTCGTCAAGGCCGCCTTGGAGAACGCTTACCCGAATATCAGAGGCCAAATGCCCGTGACCGGTGAAGTGCTCCCCAACAGGAAGAGAACAGTCTTGCCTGGTGATTGTCGAGCGGTGTTCATTCATCTATATTTGTGTACAGACGTTCAGGGGTGAATTTTCCTGTTCCACCTGCCACGAGAATCGTAGCGGGCAAGGGGCAGTCCATGGAAAGGTCTGTTGACCTCGGGTGGGATCTTCCGGTTTTGGGGCAAGCACAGCCAGAAAATCCAGCCTTCAATGTCCATTATAAAAAGCATGGCATTTGGAGGGTACAATTAGAGTGTTAATCATCTCCAAAATGCTCTGTGTCTTTTATATCAATAGGATGCTTCTGTGCTAAGAGGTTCCAATCTATGTCCCATTAAATCACGGATGATAATGTGAGGAGGTTCATTAGCTTGGAAACAGAATCACGGAAATATGAAGTACATGTGAATTCAACTATTAGTTATCTAGTGGTTTGTTTAGTTGGACCTTTGGACATCAGTATCCCGATGAGTTTGTCAGCACTCACTTTCAGCAGAAGTATCGAGGGGAAGGACACTTGAAATTGGCAGAACAAAACCAAAGAATGCTGGAGAGTGCTAACTGCTTGCAATTAAATTTTAAAAGGATCGGCAGATGTGGGACTCATTCATAATAAGTTACCTTGTGCTAGTAGTTAAACTTTGAATTTTGAAATCGGAGCAGGAGAGATTTATTTATAATGAATTAACAAAAACATCTTATTTACAGATTCCAAGTTAAGTATATGTATATTTGGTATTTGTGCTATCTTTATCTATCTAAAAAAGGAAGGGGTGATCCTTCATGGGACATGTGACCGTGCCAGAGCCAAGGGAGTGCAACGTTCGAACCTGGGCCAATCTGGAGCGAGTGCGAGCAGTCCTGGGGCTGGAGGGCCGCAGTTGGAGTCAGAGGGCGGAATTTTCCTGTCCCGCCCGCCATGGGAATCGTAGTGGGAGGGACACGGACCATGCAAAGCTCCATTGATCTCGGGCGGGATATTCTGGTCTTGGGGTGAGCGTAACCGGAGCCTGCCCAGGACATTGTTAGGAGTGGACCTGTATTAGTTGTCTCTTCATGTATACAGTTTCTTCTCATCAATAAATCCTTCAGTTATTTATTTGCCATATTGAGTCACCTTGAGTTATTACAATATTATCACAAATACAGAAGGTAATGTGACAACGTGATTGCATCGCCGAATAAAGGAGTTGGTGAGAATGGAAAATCTAACTCCAGAAAACCAAAAAGTAACCCGCAAAAAGCAAAAGGCAGCCCTTAATAAAATCTCAAGATGAGCCCTCGAATAAAAAATATCTTGACCTCTGCATTCCACTGACTAACATAAGAGTGGATCAGAGAACCAGCCCCCATTAAATTTGGAAGTTGAAGATTTGTATGTGAGTTAGGGTTGCAATTTTTAAAATATTATCCCTCAGCAACCCATCCTTGTGGATTAAAGGTCTTCCCCCCCACACCCGCAGTGTCTCCAGGTGGTGAGGTAACTTCCATAAATAACTCGTCAATTGAGTGAAATCCAAGGATTTATATGAATGGGAAAGCAGACCATGAGATGAGGGATTATTATTGAATTATGGTAAAACGTACAGGAGACCAAATGAAATTCTGTCGGATCTGCCTGTAAATTATACCTGAATATTAGTTTTATCTTTCATGTCTGACTGCACATTATTCAGACAACATAGGAAAGCTGGCAGTATGGGAGCATCTTTCTTGTCTCTATTAGTGCTGTTGATTTATCTTGCTTTTCCTCCTACTCTTTTCAACCATGATGCTCTCCTCCATTATAACTCTTGGCCCTTCATCCATGCTCTTCACTTTAAAATATAGAATCATTGTTGAGTAAAATAGCATCCTGATATGCCGTAAACACAGAAACCTCTTAACATGCAGTGAAAAATCAAAGCCACATATGAACAATATTCCATCAAAGCATAAAAAGCAGAGGTGGATCTCCCCTCTGAGAACTAACACCCAAACACCCAAAGAGGAGTACCTCACTCTATAATCTCTAAAAAGTGTGCGTGAAGTGGTACGACCTGCTCTTCAGCAACTTCTAGTGGTTAAATAAAAATAAATCCCTGACTTCTCTCTCTAAAATCAACACGTTACGATTTATTTATCTAACAGTGAGCAAATTAACTAAACTATTAACAAACCAAATTAATCCCTTCTAACTATTAACTATTCCCAAATAAAACAAGATTCTAATGGTTTGCTGTTCAAATAAATATAATTCCCACTCATGAACAAAATAGAATTTAGTCACTCTCTAAATTACAACCAGGTTTTGTGTCTTCTGGAATATTCTGGGTCTTCTCTGTGGATTCTTCTGTCTGGAACTTCTTGTTTCTTTGGTACCTTTGCTATCAAGATGGTGCTTTCTCTAAGACATAGATGAAGCTATGAGAGCCAGTGATTCTCTCTCTCAGAGAGAGAGCTGAGTCATTAGCTCTGGCAGGTGGAGCCTGGAAAGCATTTTGGCTTTAGAATTTGGGCACGAAATTCAAACCCCTATACTGATGCCAAAGAGCTCAAGTGGAGATCAGTGTGAGGAGAAATGAGGCCCATGTTTCTCTGGCTCTCCCACTTTGTCCCACAGCCCCCTTCTTTTATACCCATGATGACATATTAATATTTCCCACAATAGGATTGGTTCTAGCTTGTCAAAATCATCAGATTTAAATTTAATAGGTTTTTGGTATCTAAGTGCCTGGTTCAAATTGATTGGCTAAATTCAAAAGCCTGTTGTTTTGGTAAAAACTACTCTTGGCCTTTCGATACAAATGTTTCAGTTTGAGGCTGTCTATGTTCTTGCATTTTTAACCTCTAAGCACAGAAAAAGCACCACCTTTTAACGGGACCACGCAATGCTTTCACCGCCCCCCCCCCCCCCCAGCAAAGAACAAAGAAAACAAAGAACAAAGAACAGTACAGCACAGGAAACAGGCCCTTCAGCCCTCCAAGCCTGTGCCGCTCATTGGTCCAACTAGACCATTTGTTTGTATCCCTCCATTCCCAGACTGCTCATGTGACTATCCAGGTAAGTCTTAAACGAAACCAGCGTGTCTGCCTCCACCACCCTACTTGGCAGCGCATTCCAGGCCCTCACCACTCTCTGTGTAAAAAACGTCCTTCTGATATCTGAGTTATACCTCGCCCCTCTCACCTTGAGCCTGTGACCCCTCGTGATCGTCACCTCCGACCTGGGAAAAAGCTTCCCACTGTTCACCCGATCTATACCCTTCATAATTTTGTACACCTCTATTAGGTCTCCCCTCATTCTCCGTCTTTCCAGGGAGAACAAGCCCAGTTTACCCAATCTCTCCTCATAGCTAAGACCCTCCATACCAGCAACATCCTGGTAAACCTTCTCTGCACTCTCTCTAAAGCCTCCACGTCCTTCTGGTAGTGCGGCGACCAGAACTGGATGCAGTACTCCAAATGTGGCCTAACCAGCGTTCTATACAGCTGCAACATCAGACTCCAGCTTTTATACTCTATACCCCGTTCTATAAAGGCAAGCGTACCATATGCCTTTTTCACCACCTTCTCCACCTGTGCTGCCACCTTTAAGGATTTGTGGACTTGCACACCTAGGTCCCTCTGTATTTCTACACTCTTGATAGCTCTGCCATTTATTGTATAACTCCCCCCTACATTAGTTCTTCCAAAATGCATCACTTCGCATTTATCTGGATTAAATTCCATCTGCCATTTCTCTGCCCAATTTTCCAGCCTATCTATATCCTGCTGTATTGTCCGACAATGTTCATCGCTATCCACATGTCCAGCCATCTTCGTGTCATCCACAAACATTTTACAATTTTACAAACACCAAATTCTAAATTCCTACCTCCCAATCTGCAATTACTGTAGCCAACTTCGCAACAGTCAGCATTAAGAGACAGATCTAACATTGACAGCCACAATCTTTCTAAAATAGCTTTCCCCACAATTAACTAATACATGAAGGCAATTATTTGACAATTTTCTTATTCAATGTGCAAAAAAAACAAACCTTCAAGAATTTTGCATTGGTCATAGGGCTGTTGACAACAAGTATTTCTGCAGCCAAAGACATGTTACCAACATCCAAAACTTTTTTGGAGTCCCCAAAGTGACCATCAATGGTTGCAAGAAACATGGGCCTCATTCCTACTCACACTAATCTCCATCTGAGCTCTGTGGCATCAGTATAGTGGTTTGAATTTCGTGCCTAAATTCTAAAGCAAAAATGTTTTCCAGGCTCCAGCTACATATCAAGATATAAGAGCAATTATTGCATTGTCATGAATAGTAAATTTACTTTTGCAATCTTTGGAGAGAGTATCGAATAAAACAGGAAGATCCGATTAAGTGCTTCTATTCAAGGATGTGCAGGTTAGGTTGACTGGCCATGCTAAATTGCCCTTTAGTGTCCCAGGATGTGTATGTTAGAGGGATTAGCAGGGTAAGTATGTGGGGTTTTAGGGATAAGGCCTGGGTGGGATTGTTGTCAGTGCAGACACGATGGGCCAAGTGGCCTCCTTCTGCACTGTAGGGATTCTATGATTAGATTTAACTTAATGAGTATTAGACAACTGTCGGTCCATTGACCATCTAATGCTTGGCAAGGTAGCTGATACTTGTGACTCTTGAATGGCAGAAGGTTTATAGAAAACTATGGAAGACAATTTAAAATAGTAGCAGCTCTTACATAAAGCAAGCCAGCTTTCTGTCCAGCTGTTTAACATGTATGAGTGATTATTAATAAGAACCTGGGTTACTTTGAGTTGCATTGAACTTTTATACATAACTGCTACTTTCGTATTCGGCTTCATTTTTGGCAGCCTTCCATCTCATGAGATTTGATTTGATTTGATTTATTCTTGTCACAAGTATTGGGATACAGTGAAAAATATTGTTTCTTGCATGCTATACAGACAAAACATGCCGTTCATAGAATACATAGGGGAGAAGGAAAGGAGAGGGTGCAGAATATAGTGTTACGGTCACAGATAGGGTGTAGAGAAAGATTTGCTTAATATATGATAGGTCCATTCAAGACGGCAACAGGGAAGAAGCTGGTCTTGTGTCAGATAGGCCGGTTCCCCCCATGACCAGTGGACCTAGCACCATGCTGGCATTTCAGGGCATGCATCTCTATCTCATCATGCGGAATAGGCTGGGCAGTACCACCTGTTAGTGAGTGCTCACTGGTGTTATGGCGTCCCTGCTCCTGAACAGACAGAGGTTTTATGAATCCACCCTCCACCTGCAGCACAATTGCATCTTGTCTCAGCCACCTGAGAACCAGCTAACAGTGCACATCAGAGTAGCACACCTCACATCAAAGAACCCACTGCACCTGACCAAGAAGGCCTGGACAAAGGTGGCATCCAAGGTGAGCGGGCATGACATGGTCTGGCATACATGGGCACAGTGCCACAAATGGTTCAACAATCTTCTGCGCTCTGCAAGGGTGAGTAGAGAGTTGGTATATAGATGTGTGGGGATGTGTTGAGGGGTGGCCATTCTTCATGGTGCTCAGGGGTGTACGAGAATGTGCGCTAAATGGCACTGAAACCTGTGCTACCCAAGCCTTGGGGATCTGCTACCTTGCCATGGGTGCTTTGATGTGAAGTGTGCTACTCTGACGTGCACTGTTAGCTGGTTCCCAGGTGGCTGAGACAAGATGCAATTGTGCTGCAGGTAGAAGGTGGATTTATAAAACCTTTTTGTCTGTTCCGGAGCAGGGACGTCATAACACCAGTGAGCACTCACTAACAGGTGGTGGTGCCCAGAATATTGCGCGTGATGAGATAGAGACGCATGCCCTGGAACTGAAATGCCAGCATGGTGCTAGGTCCACTGGTCATGGGGCGAATAGGGCTCTTTGATGAAGGTAAGAGTGCAAGACCTATGTAAAATGCCCAAAATGTAGAGTTGTATCATCTCAAATGAGAAGTTGTAAGCAAATGTGCACAGTGATCCTATAATCACAATGCCTCCATGAGGCACTTGTCCATAGTGTCAACATGGCGTCTTGAATAGACAATGATGATATGAAGGTTGAAACTAATGACATTGGGCCTGATTTTACCATTTTCATTCTAAGTGCTGAATCTGGGCATAATTCAGATCCGACCTGGAAATCTGCTTTCAGACACCCCCATACACACTTAGCCTGGAAAAAAATTGAGGGTCCGAATCGCGCTGTGGGCGGGGCTTAGCATGCCCGAAACGATCGGAGCTCTGAATTGCGCATGCCCAGTTAGAAAAAAATTTGAAAAAGCGCGCCCCTGTCACATCGCTCCCAGTCCGCAGAAAGCGGATAAAGCAGCCCGGGAGCGAAAAGCGGGAGCGATGGTCCCCACAGACATCACTGTCCCCCTTATCCACCCCCCCCCTCGCTACCCAGACCGATTGCGAACCCCTGACCCCTTCCCCCACCACCGATCGCCCGCAGAGTGGCAGCGGACCCCCCCCCGCTCCCCCCGCCCCCCGTTCCCCCCGCCCCCCCAGAGAATGATCTGGCCTCACTTCTCTCACCCCCCAGAGATTGATCTGGCCTCACTCCTCTCACCCCCCAGAGAATGATCTGGCCTCACTCCTCCCCCTTTAGAGAATGATCTGGCCTCACTCCCCACCCCGCTCCCCCAGAGAATGATCTGGTCTCACTCCCCCTCCCCCCTCCCACGAGAATGATCTGGAGTCACTCCCCACCCCCCCCAGAGGTACATCTGACCCGCCTCCCCCCCCCCAACCAGACAACGATCTGCCCTCCTCCCCCCCCGAACCAGACAACGATCTGCCCTCGCCCCCCCCCCAACCAGACAATGATTGGCCCTCCCTCCCCCACCAGAGAATGATCTGACCCGCCTCCCTCCCCACCCCCCACCACCGATCTGAGTCAGAGAGCCGTTGGAAGCGCTGAACGCACCTCTTCAGCAGCTGGAGCGCCCGATTCAGACTTTTATTCAGCAGGTTCATTTCGGCACGATTCCGGATCTGCGAACAAGGTGGTAAAGGGGGAAATGTTGATAAAGTTGAACGGGCAGTTCATTAATTCAATTTAAATGCATGCAAATGCATTTAAATCGTCGTTGCACCCGTTTCGGGCGCGAATCGGGTCGTGGCCAATCCCGGGCCTCGGTAAAGTGGCCATCTGCGCGGACGCAGGCGCGGATCACGTTAATGGCCTCACACCTGACTTTACCACGTTTTCGTGCCTGAAAATGGGCGCGACGCAATGGTAAAACTGGGCCCATGTTGTTTTCCTCCCTCAGGTGGGCCATCCTCAAGAGGATGCAAAGACCTCAAGGACCCCGCCCCTGCTTAACTCCAGGAGAGGACCCACATCCAGACCCACCCTCATCACTTCCTCTCTCGGAACCAAGCACAAGCGTACATACACGCATGCCAGTGGGCATTAAATCATTGGCTCAGATGGTATTGAACAGTGGGGAGGGCATTGCACATTCGCATGAGGAACTGGCAGAAGCAGAGAGTGCCCAGATTGCTGGCACTGGGGGGACTGTTGGAAGCCTGGATTATGCTTAGTCTGAGCCAAGTGATGAGCCTCTGAAGTTGTAGGTCAGGTAACAAATCCTGGCTATCCAGTGGGGTGAATTGGAAGATCTGGAGGAGATCCCTGAGGCTTTGTGTGCTGTGGTTTATGTCATAGAGGAGTCCATGTGGAGGTTGAGCACTGCATTGCCCTAGAGATCAAGCACACAGTCTCCTCCATTGAGATAGCAGTGATTCTCATGGACTGGCAGCTTCAGGGTCAGAATGAGATGTTTCTAGGTTACATTTAGATTTGTAATCCAGTACACTGTCAGTGACCTCGTGAGAGATGGATGACGCACTTAGTCTCTCTGCTCGGTGCCTGTCCATCAATGATCAGCAGGGAAGTTCAAACAGGCCTCACACTGGTACACAAGCTGCTTTTCATCACTGCAAACTCTTCTCAGGGTGTTCCGGATGGTAGCAGCAGCTCCTATACCCCTCTGCCAGTAGTGACCATGGCATGCAATGAGGCAATGATGACTGAGGAGTGTCCAGCCATGGCACTAGCTGCACCCTCCCAGGTCATAGAGTCATAGAGTCATAGCGGTTTACAGCATGGAAACAGGCCCTTCGGCCCAACTTGTCCATGCCGTCCTTTTTTTGAAACCTCTAAGCTAATCCCAATTGCCCGCATTTGGTCCATATCCCTCTATACCCAATTTACCCAGGTAACTGTCTAAATGCTTTTTAAAAGACAAAATTGTACCCGCCTCTACTACTACCTCTGGCAGCTTGTTCCAGACACTCACCACCTTCTGTGTGAAAAAAACTGCCCCTCTATTGCCCCTCAGGTGGTGGCTGCACAGGCTCTGCCAGCCAAAGGATTACCGTCAAGGTCATCAGGACCAACATGACAGCATCATTAGCAGGTGGTCTCCAATGCTACTGGCGACGAGGGAGGGGGCATCAAGATGAAGCACTCGCAAACATAGGTTTAAGGCACTGTAAGCACAAGAGGGGGTTTTCACAGGTGTGATTATTTGATTTAATCAGCTTCAGATGTTATTTTTACCAAAATGTCAACACGAGATAATGTAATGTTCCTTTTGTGTGACCCTCAACAAACGATAAATAATGAAAATAAAAGCAAATTACTGCGGATGCTGGAATCTGAAACTTACACAGAAAATGCTGGAAAATCTCAGCAGGTCAGACAGCATCTGTGGAGAGAGAACAGAGCTTACATTTTGAATCTGGATGACCCTTCGTCAGAGCTGATGACTAATGAAGCTGTTTTCATGGCTTGAATATCCTTCTTGTTTCTCATAGATGCAGGACACGGCAATATCTTATGTTGGGCATGAGGGGCAGCAAACTTTATTACACAGGATGCAATTTGATATTGGGATTATAGAATGGCCTTATCAGGAATGCTTAGCAAGGAGGTGCCACCCTTGGCATGAGTTTCAAGCCATGCCTTGGATATCAAGCTGAACATGTGGAGAATTGAGGCCCCTATGCTGTCCCTGAAGGTTCCTCCATGTCCTCATCCTTTGCCTCCTTGAGTTCCTCCTCAGAACCATCAGTCAAGTCGTCTTCTGTGACCTGTAGAGGTCACAGGTCACAGAGGATGACCTGTGTGATCTGTCTCACTGTCTTCATCCTTCAGTGGAGACTCCCTTTCTCCGAGTCAGAGTGTGCAGTGCACAGCAGACAATGATTACAATCGACATGTTCTATAGGATATTGCAGCGCACTCCCTAATTGGTCCAGGCACTTGAACCTCATCTTCAGCTGTCCAACGGGTCCTCTCAATCACCACGTCTCTGGAGGCAGACTTCTATTGTACCCTACCCCCTTCTTCTGTCCTTGGGTGGCAGAGTGGCACCACAAGCCCTCTTTTCAAGGGATGGTCTTTGTCACCCAGGAGCCAACCATCCAAACGAGCTGGAGCAGTGATCAGCATTGGCACCTGAGATGTAGGCATCATGGGAGTTGCCAAGGATACCTTGCACAGACTGGTAGATTCTGTGTCCTGTGATCGCAAACTATCTGCACACTCATGGAGTGGAATCCATTTCTGTTCACGAAGGCACCCAGCTCACCTGCTGGCTCCTTGTTTGCCACATGAGTGTGGTTGAAGGTACCCTGGGTGCGGGGGAACCCAGCAATTGCCATAAAGCCTTTGGTTCACTCAGCTTGGCTGGCTTCATCAGCCTGTAAATGAAGGGAGGTCACGACCCATCTGAAGAGTGTGTCAGTGACCAACTTGGTGCAGCCGTGGGCAGGAGATTGGGATACACCACACAGATCCCTCACTGACCCCAGGAAAGAACCCAAGGCAAAATAAGTTAAGGGCTACTATAACTTTTAAAGTCACTGGATAGGGTGGCCACCTACACAGTCTGAGGCAAACTCTGGCATAACCATCTGTAGCTTATGGGGTTACAGTTTCCCTAGAGAGGCAGAGTCTCCTTGGCACTGGGTCGCAGACATGTTGAGGTAACTGGAGTGCTGCTTGTAGCCTCCAGCTGCAGGATAGTGACGCTTCCACCTTGCACTCCCTGCTAGCCCTGTACCTGCTGTGGCTGTGCCTCTCTTCCCATAGGTTGCTCTCTTGGATGCCACCTGCAGACACCAGACCTCCTTTCCCATTTGGACCTTTCATCCTCTTCAGAGGAGGTCCCACCAGCGGAGTAGACAATCCCCCATTTGCTCAAAGGCAGATGGCTTTATCTCATTTCAGTGAAGGGTGAAATCAGCAGAAATCCTCCAAAAAATTGGAAAGACAACAGAGTTCTCCAAAAATAAAGCTTGCAATGCAAAGAGTCCAGCAGAAAACACAGAAAACCTTTGGACTATCAAGAATAAACCAACAACAAACTCTCAGCTAAACTCCTAACTACTCACACTGCCAAGGCTCCAGCCCGCTTTCATCACACCCTGGGTTAACTCATTAAGAGAGAATGGCTACATGCCCATGTTGCCCTTGCACTGATTGAGAAATCACATGGGCAATGTAAAATTGCTAACAATTGGCATTTCAGAGATGGGCATTAAATGCTAACCATGCCAGTGATGCCCACATTGCGTGAAAGAACAAAGAACAAAAACAGAGTTGTTTTGGCAGGCAGCCGATTTTCTTCAGCAGCTTACATAGACCACTTCTGCTCACATGGTCGAATGTCTTGGTGAGTCGACCAAGGCAATATATAACAGTTTCATTTGTTCATGGCATCTGCCAAACTGAGGAAACCGTGTCAATTGTAGATCTTCCAGTTCTGAAGCTACTCTGGGGTTCAGGGCAGATGTATTCAGCCAAGATTTTGAAGTCTGACGAGGAAAGAAAACAGGCAAATACTTTTCTCACGCTGTCCAGCAGGGAGATGCCACGATAGCTGTTGCAATTGCTGCAGTCACCCAATTGTACAGGATCATAATGTTTGTATCCCACACATCCTCAAGCACTGCTCCCACCCTCCTGCAGAAGTTAGTGCTGATGCTACCGGAGTGTTGATTTCCTGTGTGTGATGAGTTCAGGCGGTATAGCATCATCAGCTGGAGCTTTGTCAAGAGCAAGTGAGACAATAGCTTTGTGAAACTCCTCCACTGTGAGTTGATTATCCAACTCTTTCATGTCAGGTAGCCTCTCTATATTTGTTCGGAGTTCCCTCAGTGACCTTTGTTCTCTGTGCAGTACAACTCAAGGTAATGTTCCACCCACCTCTCCAACTGTTTACAGTTGGTTATGACCTCCGTCCACTGTCTTTGATCTCAATCGAGTTGTTTTCTTTGCTGATGGGTCTATTGCCTTTTTGATCCCACCATACATGCCCCTACCCTCCCTCTGTTGTATGTCTTTGGCAAATGTACACCGAAAATCTCCGTCCTCGTTCGCGGCTGGGATTCTCCAGTGCCACTGAAAGTGAATGGAATTTTGGCTGGAACGCCAAATTCTCCGTTCTCACTTGCAGCGGGGCAGGCACGGACAAGATCAGATAATCCCGCTCGTAATCTTTTACGGGATGGGGCGGCACGGTGGCACGGTGGTTAGCACTGCTGCCTCACAGCGCCAGGGATCCGGGTTCAATTCCCGGCTTGGGTCACTGTCTGTGCGGAGTTTGCACATTCTCCCCGTGTCTGCGTGGGTTTCCTCCGGGTGCTCCGGTTTCCTCCCACAATCCAAAAATGTGCGAGTTGGGTTGATTGGTCCATGCTAAATTGACCCGAGTGTCAGGGGGATTAGCAGGATAAATGTGTGGGGTTACGGGGATAGGGGGTGGGAGTTTAGTCAGTACAGACTCAATTGGCCGAATGGTCTTCTGTACTGTAGGGATTCTATGATTCAATGATTCTATGAAAAATTGGTACACTATTTCCATCTAGTGGACATTGTGTTTATAAATTGTTTGCGCACTTTTGTAGAATTACTTATTTTCTTGCTGTGTGCTCTCAAATTTAGTACCGTCATTAGCACGTTTAGACTCACGGAATAATTGGGTAATGCTGAAAGCATGCATGTACAATTAGCTGAAAGGGTTTATAAATTGTCTTTATAATGATGGAATGCTCCTGCTACCTAAGATCTATTTGGCACCAACTCTTCAAAATTAGGGGCAAATAATGACTGACAGAAAGACATTCACAGAGAGCAAGAGTGAGAAGACTTTTGGCGAGAGCCACAACTGTGCTGTTTACAGCATGTTTATAAATCCATCTCTGGCATTGTAAAGAATTGAGATGCATACAATTTGAGTCATTTAAACTGTTTCACCTGGCTCCTATTGCATGCTGTACGTGTGAAAAGCCAGAGATCATTAAAGCAACCTTGTACTTGGATTGTTTTTCTGCAAGATGGAACATGCAAAAACAATTATCCTTTCACAAAGTTGAAGGTTTACCTTCTTTTGTCCTCACAGGCTAAGAATAAGGAATAATTCTGTGCCCATCGTGCATTCCACAGTAATCATAAGCCTGACATGTTCATTGACCATATCGTTTGCTTTAGCATACACTTAAGAGATAGCAACACATTGCTAAATAATTGTATTTTTATTTTATAGCTCAGTTGTTTAAAGCTATCCATTGGTTTAATTCCCACACTGGCTGATAGTTTTACTGGCTGGCAATGAAAGACAAAGGAAGATATTTTTCTACGTTTTTCAAAATACTGGCATTCATCATCCCTTCAATTTGCATAGACTGCTTATGTCTAGATATATTACACATGCTATCTGACAACTCGTCACGCTTTTCAATAAATATGTGTCCAAAATAGGTCCAAAAAAACACCTCCAGAGTTTCTGGAGGTTTTTCTGTTGATGTTGGCATTGAACCAGAAAAGTAATAGAGGGTTAAACTGAAAGGCACAAATGGAATCTGTGCACCATTGTAAGTCACGCTGTTTTTCCTACTGCCTGTCCACAAACACACTCCGCAGCTCCTGGTGGCATGTTCAGATTAGGATTGTGGGACCGTACCTCTGTCGAACCGCAGTGGAAACAATGGGCGGAATTCTCCCATCCTGCCTGCGGTGGGTTTGGTTTTGCCGGGAGCCAAAAAGCCAGAAGGCCTCCGGCATAAAATCACATTGCAATTGTCCCAATCCTAGTAGGGCAGGGGCTCATGATGGCAGGCAGAACGGCAAGGAGGTGGATGAAGAAGACCAACAATGGAAGGCAGAGGGAAGACCGAGGGGAGGGAAGCTGGACATAGGCAAGGCTGCTTGAAAAGCTCACATACAAGAAAGTCATAGGGATACCACCTCGATTACTAGAAGGGGATGAACAAAGACTTCAGAGGTGGTGGAAAGAGGTCCAAGTGAGGCATGGGCGTTTCACAGGTGGTGGGGTCTGGAGGGGAGGAAGTGGCCAAATCGAGAAACAGGCTTCTTCATGAGCCTGCTAGTCTTTTGATTTGATTTGATTTGATTTGATTTATTATTGTCACATGTATTAACATACAGTGAAAAGTATTGTTTCTTACGTGCTATACAGACAAAACATACCATTCATAGAGAAGGAAACGAGAGAGTGCAGAATGTAATGTTACAGTCATAACTAGGGCGTAGAGAAAGATCAACATAATGCAAGGTAGGTCCATTCAAAAATCTGATGGCAGCAGGGAAGAAGCTGTTCTTGAGTCGGTTGGTACATGACCTCAGATTTTTATATCTTTTTCTCGACGGTAGAAGGTGGAAAAGAGAATATCCAGGGTGTGTGGGGTCCATAATTATGCTGGCTGCTTTGCCGAGGCAGTGGAAGTGTAGACAGAGTCAATGGATTGGATTTCCCTCTGGGTTGCTGACATCCTGCATGGTCTGGTAAAGACAGGTGGGCCGGAGAGAGTGATGTGAGTGTGCTGGACTGGTGTTTAATAAGGTGCCGGGACCTTCAAACCCGTCAGCTCAGGGCGGGCATTCAAAACAGCAACCAATCTACCAGGGAGAGTCAGAGGGGAACTCGTCAATGCATAATTAATGAAGTTCCAAGTGCAGAATCCAGTGTGGGATCCGGTCATTCTGGCCGGCAGGAAAGGTGCCGCCATAGCCACCCACCACGGCACTTAGTCTCAAAATGGGAGAATTCCACCCAATGTCTAGGATCGGAGATCCGAGCTGTTTGTTTCAGTTGTTTCTAAGCTCAGCCCTGAGCAACCAGCTGAAAACGAACCTAATTCCATAGTCTCTTTCATGGTATTGCTTGAGATTATAGCAGTTACTTTTCCAAATCCAAACAAAATTAAACAAGGACTAAACAGTGCAGCTGGGAATGTTACGTATCCATTGAGCTGCAGGCGAAGAGCATCGAGCAGTTAAAGCCTGGAATTTCAATCAGGCAAAACTCAATTGGTGCATTTGAATAAGATCTGAAGCATCTGCCTGAATTACATTCAGGTAATTGAATCCTGCACTGCCTCTTAAACAAAACCTGGAAGATGTTCCTGGTATATATGAATGATCTGGACCTTGCTGCAGAGGGCGCAATTTCAAAATTTATGGACAATACAAAAATTTGAAAGGATTACGAACTGTGAGGAGCATAATGTAGAACTTCCAAAAGACATAGGGGTAAATTTTCCAGTTCCACCTGAACAAGCAGGGCAAAAGATTTGGCCGACCAGTTAGAGGTCCATTGACCTTGAGCGGGAATTTCCAATCTTGGGGCGCACACAGCCAGAAAGTCCTGCCCACAGAGAAGTTGGTGAATCATAGAATCCCTACAGTACAGAAAGAGGCCATTCGGCCCATCAAGTCTGCACTGACCACAATCCCACCCAGGCCCTACCCCCATATCCCTACATATTTTACCCACTAATCCCTCTAACCTATGCATCTCAGGACACTAAGGGGCAATTTTAGCACGGCCAATCAACCTAACCCGCACATCTTTGGACTGTGGGAGGAAACCGGAGCACCCGGAGGAAACCCACGCAGACACGAGGAGAATGTGCAAACTCCACACAGACAGTGACCCAAGCCGGGAATCGAACCCAGGTCCCTGGAGCTGTGAAGCAGCAGTGCAAACCGCTGTGCTACCGTGCCGTGAAATAGGTGGACTAGTGGCCAATGACATTTAATGTGGAGAAATGTGAGGTGATTCATTTTGATCGAAAGGTCGGGAAGAAACAATATAATTTTTTGTGAGGCAACACCTCAACCAATCAAGACAGTTGAGAGTGTGGTTAATAAAGCATACAATATCCTGGGATTTAGAGCATGGAGTGCAAAAACATGGAAGTTATATTAAACTTGTACAAAACACTAGTACGTCCTTAATGGAAATATTGAATGGGATTTTCTGGCCGGACATTGCCCAAGACCGGAAATTCACGCCCCAAGGACCTTTATATAGTCGGCAAAATTTCCTGTCCCACCTGCCACAATTCCTGCGGCAGACGGGATGGGAAAATTCCACCCATTGTGTTCAGCTCTGAGAGACACACTTTAGAAAAGATGTGAAAACATTCAACAGGGTACAGAAAGGATTCATATGAATGGTTCCTGGGCTGAGGAACCTCCATTATTATTGATTATTTAGTGTCACAAGTAGGCTTACATTAACACTGAAATGAAGTTACTCTGAAAATCCCCTCGTCACCACACTCTGGTGCCTGTTCGGGTACACTGAGGGAGAATTTAGCATGGCCGATGCACCTAACCAGCACGTCTTTCAGAGTGTGGGAGGAAACCGGAGCACCCGGAGGAAAACCCATGCAGGCACGGGGAGAACGTGCAGACTACATACAGACAGTGACCCAAGCTGAGAATCGAACCAGGGTCCCTGGTGCTGTGAGGCAGCAGTGCTAACCACTGTGCCACCGTGCTGCTCAGATTGGAGAAGTAGGGATTGCTTCCTCATAGAAAACAAGGTTAAGAGGAAATTTGATACTGGTATTCAAACTCGTGAGGAACCTGGACAAAATACAGGGAGAAACTGTCCTTATTCGTGGAAGGATTAAAAACTAGAGGGCACAGATTTAATGTGATTGAAAAAAAGAATTAGCATTGGTGGCATAAGAAAAAACTCTTTCACAAACGATTGGTTAGGATCTGGAATGCACTGCCTGAGGTGTGGTGGAGGCAGCTTTCAGTCGAGGAGGAACCATACCACGCTGTGATACAACCAGAAAGAATGGTTTCTATGGTGCATCTGTAAAAATTGGTGAGAGTCGTAGCGGACATGCCAAACTTCCTTAGAAAGTAGAGGCATTGATGGGCTTTCTTAGCTATAGCATCAACATGGGAGGACTAGGACAGGTTGTTGGTGATCTGAACACCAGACACTTGTAAATACTGATTTGATGTCTTGCTTAATTGATGCTTTAGCTTGTTTGCACTCCTTTTTGAATCATCCTTGGCAGATTATTTCAGTGATATTGGAATCTAGTCTCTCAAGATAAAAGCACATACTCCATTGTGTCAGTAATATTTCAAACACTTTAATAACACCCAGAAATAGCTGTGCTATGCACAGTATGCAACCTTTGTCCAGAATTGAGGATGGATCCGTTTTCTATTCAGGCTTATAATGTTGGAATTGTGCTTGTAAGCCAACCAAAAGCAGTGAAACTGACAGCGAGCTCCATGCAAGATCCTGACAGTGAGATCCCTGCAAGAAACTGACAGTGAGCTCCACATAAGATCCTGGCAGTGAGATCCATGCAAGATCCTGACAATGAAATCCATGCAAGATCCTGTCAGTGAGATCCATGCAAGATCCTGTCAGTGAGATCCATGGTCACAAGCACTTTTGAAACATCAGGAGATTGCGAAAGCTGCTATATAAATAAGAGCTTAATTTCTAAACTATTGTATTAAGATAACATTGGCTTTTCTCTTACTTCATAATTATTCAAACTGCCTGTTCAGGTGTATCTATTACAACAGACTATTATTTGCACTATCATTGACTGAACTTTTCCCTGTCCTGGGCAGGTAATTGAAGTAAAATGCCGAGATGTCTGACATTGCAATCTACAGCACCCAACATGATCAGTAACATTCCACAGATGATATTCCCATAGTCACTGCAGTCAAAACGTCCTCTGCACAATTACTCCCTGATGCACCACCCAGATAGATTTCCCAGTTTATGGAAGAACGATTCCTACCTCCAACAGTGATTTTAATGAGCTATCTCTACAGCAATAATTCTTTTAAATTTCAGTTTATTTATTAGTGTCACAAGTAGGCTTGCATTAACACCGCAAAGCACATCTTTCGGACTGTGGGAGGAAACCAGAGCACCCCCACACGGGAAAACAAGCAGGCTCCGGACAGACAGTGACCCAAGCCGGGAATCAAACCCAGGTCCACTGGCATTGTGAGGCAGCAATGCCAGTCACTGTGCCACCGTGCCGCCCCATTCAGACTATTCAGTCCAGATTACTATAACTTTTCACAAGATAGCCACCTCCCCCGAAAGGAAAATAGCCTGCTTTATTGTTTAAAAAACAAAGCTTTCCCTTCAGAGGGTCATTCTGAATTGCTACAAAGAACCGTTCAATGAACATCTAAATTCACTGAAGCACTTGGTGTCTACAAATTGATTTGCTGTGTTACAGCGCTCTCTGGTGGCAACACATTCAGGATCAAAGGACAATACCAGCAAACGGAATCAATTCAAGGAAATAAAAGTTACTTCATTTTGGTTGACAACAAACATTATGTGACAGACTTTTCTGTAACTGACTATTCTAGCCCTTATTTACAATTGTATCTATCTGGTTTGAGACAGCGGTGAATGATGCTTGTCCTTTTGTCTTTTCTCTCCCTGTTCTGGTATGGTAGCTGCACTTATGTAAGTCAGAAATTCCAAAAATAAGTGACAAATTGGCAAAAAGAGTGGAATGCAGCCGTCATTTTTTCCACTGAGGGATTTCGCTTGCCCTAAGCATTAAAGTTAAAACAATTTTGTTGGTGTTAATAGCTGGTCGAGAGGGGTCGGACTGATCTACCACCGTAACCTTGGCAGAAGGTCAGCAGAACAACAGAAACATGAGACAAATGGCAGTTTCTGGCTTTTTAATCCATTCCCCTAGAAATTGCAGCAGCATTTTAAGAGAAACTGCATAGAAATATTCAGGAATACTAACTTCTGCTCACACTCCTGGAATGATTGCAGTAAACAGTGTGAGGCACCGACACAGGGGTCAGTTTCATTTTACAGCTTGTCTAGTGATTATTTACCAATTAGCTTACAAGTTTATTCAGGATTTACTTAATTCCCTTTACTAGTTAGTGTTACACAACTAAAGTTGCTGCTAGTGCATCAGAGAAAGCCGTCAAAAGTTAGTATACAGAACTGGTGAAAGATGAGATGGTGTATGAGAGCAGCAACAAAGCCGCAGCGCTGAGAATCTCTTATTATTAGATATCTTGGAAGAGTAGGAGCAAGAACAACATATGACTATGGCACAGGAGGTTCAAGCCTGTGGTGATGGACCTTGAGATGATTGGGGTGATCGTAAGCCTACGTTTGCCTACTGCGGGAATAGTGGTGGTAGCCCAAGATGTGGCGAAACCCAGACCTCGCGAATCTCACAGGCAAGATTGTGATTTCAGATTTTCCCAAGTTCACACCCACGATGGGCATGAGCCTGGTTTAATACATTTTCATACATTGACAAATAATTAAAGACCCCCTGCCCTCGCCATATATTGAGCCCAAGGTGTATTTTCAAACCTTGTAGACATGATATCATGTCAGCGAGGTTTACAACAGGTTCACCCAGATGTGAACCTGTTGTGGGGATCACTCTGGAAACGTGAAGGTGAGTATTACGCCGGGGGAGAAGGACATGGCCAGGCAGTGCTCTGGCACTGCCCCTGGCACAGGTTTGCACTGCCTGGTGGCACTATGCCTCAAGGACGTTCCCGCATCAGGGTCTATCCGGCAATTACAACCGGCAGTTACTGCACGCTGATGTTGACAGAGTCACGCTTCGCCGCTCCTGTCTCACCCAGCCTGAGTGAGGAAATTGTCATTACAGGAAAGTGATATTCACATCTTCTATAGAGATCAAAATGCACTCTGAGGTGCTCCAAAACAGTAATGAGAACATTACAAAGCATAAGACCATAAGAAATAGGAACAGGAGGGGGCCATTCAGCCCCTCGAGCCTACTCTGCCATTCAATAGGATCATGGCTGATCCAAATTTCGTTACGTCCACTTTCCTGTCCTTTTCCAGTAACCCTTGGTTCCCCTACTGATCAAAAATCTATTTCGATATTTTAATTACAGAGAGTACACTGCTGTTCAAATTATATACATTGGTCAGAATGTACTCTGAGATGCTTCGACACAGTTACATTTACTATATACAGTCAAGATAAAGTTTACAGGGCGAGGGGTATTATAGGGTTTCCAGCCCCTTGGTGTACATTGGCTGAAATGTGTTACATGGTGGCCTTTCCCCATTGAGCCTTGAGTACGTCCCTCAGCACGTAGTCCTGGACCCTGGAATGTGCCAGCCTGCAACACTCGGTCTTTGCCCTGGAAGATCCACAGGATTTGGGCAGACCAAAGAGCATCTTCCTCCGAGTCGATGATCCTCCAGCAGCAGCTGATGTTGGTCTCAGTGTACGTCCTTGGGAACAGCCCGTAGAGCACAGAGTCCTGTGCCACAGAGCTGCTCGGGATGAACCTCGACAAATACCGCTGCATCTCTCTCCAGATCTTCTTTACAAAGGCACCTTCCACAAAGAAGTGTTCGACTATCTCTTCACCTCCGCAGCTGCTTCGAGGGCAGCGTGCAGCAGCGCAGAGACTTCGGGCGTGCATGAAGGATCTGACAGGCAGTGCCCTTCTCACCACCAGCCAAGCTAGGTCTTGGTGTTTGAAAGTTCTTGTAATGAGCCATTATGCCAAATGACTCTGACATTCTGCTCAGGGAACCATCCGACAGGATCCACCATCTCCTTTCCCTTTAGGGCCTCAGGGACATTATGTACAGACCACTGCTTAGTCACCTTGTGGTCAAAGGTATAGTCTTGCTCAAATTTTCCACGAGGGACAGGTGGTATGACACAGTCCAACTACTTGGAGTGTTCTGCAGCAACCTGACCAGAACCAACCTTCATTATACCAGGAACAGGTAGAACCTCAGTAAGCAATAACACTTTGGGAAGAATTTTCCCATCCCACCCACCACGGGAATCGTAGCAAGCGGGGGATGGACCATGCAAATGTCCGTTGACTTCGGGCAGAATTTTCCAGTTTTGGGGCTAGCATGGCTGGAAAATCCCACCCTTGGTGTTTACATACCGAGGATCTACACACAGCTTGATGCAGCTGCACACAACAGTGGCCGTCAGGATTAGGGCAGCGTTGGGTACATTTTTTCCTCCCTTATCCGGAGATTTGTGAGTGGTGTCCCTTCAGGCACAATCCATGTTGGATCTCCAGATGAACTTGAAGATGGCTCGGGTGGATGCTGTGGCACAGGATTGGGGTATGGATCAGACCTGCGCGTGGTACAGCAACACCGAGAATACTTCACACCTGATGGCTAGGTTCTTACCTGCAATGGAGAGGGAGCGTCGATCCCACATACCCAGTTTCTGCCTCACCTTGGCAATACGGTCCTCCCAGTTTTTGGCACATGCCCCAGTCGCTCCAGCCTCAGACAGCACAAAGCTCGCAACACCACCTGGAAAGAGAGACTCAATCGTTCCAGTCAGTAGCTTTCCTCAAAAACAACATGTCATTCATTGTCTGTGCCTCACATCATCATTCATGTACCTGCAGTAAATCTTTACCTTCTCACGATAGAAAGGTCACTGCTCCTTCAGTAGTCTGATAGTATGTGATACTCACCACCTCTTCCCCCTTCAGAATTGAAAGTGAAATTTCTATCAAAATCTGTGTGTATTAAATTTCAGTGGAAATGAAATTTGGGAGGGATGTAAAAGGGGCTCCATCACCTGCTTTACACTATCACAGAATGTCCAAATATTCCTCTCATTCTCCTTCATGGAAAAAAATTAAATGGGGAAAAACATTTCTGGCTTGGTGCCTCACAGTGTTGGTAACTAGAATATTTTACACTGTCACCAGCAACATTGGGAGAACATCTGGTGAGATTATTAAAGGTTGCTTGCTTTATAATTCACAAACAATTTGGAAAAGTGAACCCAATTACAATGAGTAAAGGCATCATTTATCTCTCAGCTTAATGCACTTTCTAAGATTGGTAGAACATAAAGCAAAAAGCTACAAGGGGCGTGTAATCAGTTGTCCATCTTGCATGCACATCCACTCGCAACCTATTTACAAAGTATAACCTCTCTTATGAGAAAAAACATCAGCCTACATTTTACCTGAATAAAAGTTTTAAAATTCATCCTTCAGTTTTCCTGCTATTAATTTGTACTTGAACAGTAACTGCTATTATATTCCATCAGACCAAATAATTAAAATGATTCTTGAATTCTGGGAAATTAGGCAAATCGCTCATGCTCAGAATGTCCGATCCAAACTCAGGTCAAGAGTCAGAGTTCTTGGAAGAGACTGAAAGCGTCAGGTATAAATTCAATGAAGGCAAGAATATAATTCGATAAATGCATGTTATGCCTCTTCACTAAAGTCATTTTTGCCAATTAACAAGTTGGGCTCTCTTTACAAGTATGTTTACTTGGATGTAAAAATTATCAAATAAAAATTACCTATCAGGTTCTTTATTTTCACCTCACTGCGAGGGGTCAAACACATTTGGAAATCAATGTGACAACCACAGTTGTTCAGATATAAACCATCCCATCAATGTTCAAACTTAGTGATGCTAAATTGACTAACTGTTTTTAAACAATGATTAGCTATTCAAACAGTGTGGGTTTGTTAGATGTGATTAATCTATTCTCAAAGGTCCTTGTCAAAAAAATGCTATGTTCTTCTTAAAAGATTTTAAGCATCTTCTTAATAAACCTTTTTGTTTCTTACTGCAATGTGTGCATTGTAATGAAGCAAACTGCATATACGTTTTCAGTTATTCTTAACCGTGTGACTGTTTTAACAATCCTGGAATTGCAATTCAGGTTGCATCTTATTATGGGTTTACAGTGAAATAGATATAACAGCTAAAATGGTGAAAACAGTAGAATGATAACATTGATAAAATTACTTGGAAAAATTACTATATTCATTTAACTGTTCTGCACTGTCAGAAAAGGATGATACCTTTGACATTGGAAATATCTACCACACTGCCAGCTTTTACTTTTAAGGAGTAAATCTATGGCCGGGATTTTCACGGTCCGATGCATTGCCCGAGGCTCCTTGGCACTTTTTTTAAGCACAATAAGCTCCATGCCGGAAATCGACGCGGAGCTGATTATCACATGGAAATGTCATGGAAATTAACATTTCTATATGAGTAGCGGGCCCGGGGCTGTATTCTCTGGGCCTACAAGTGTCTCCCCCCGCTCCCCGACCAGAAGCAGTGTTTACAACTGCCCCCCCACTAATGGGGAACAGGCTGATGAGGACAGAAGCCATTGAGGCCTTCCCGGGAGATTGAGGGCAAAGGAGGGTGACCTTTGGGCAGTGCCAGCATGGCAGTGGCAGCCTGGCACCGTGACACTGCCCAAGGGCACACTGGGCACCCTGACACTGTCCACCAGGGGGTAATCTGTGAGGGGGCAACCCGCTGCTACTCTGCAAGTGGGATTGGTGGGGGAGGGAGTGAGGAGTGCGATCGGGGCTGGCCATCAGAGGGTGTGATCGGGCCTGGTCATGGGGGTGGTTGGGGTTTGGATCTGGCCATTGGGGTATGGCCGGGCTGACCAAAGGGGGATGGTCAGGCCTGGCCTTTGAGGGGGGGAGGTTTGGGCTGGCCATTGGGGTAGGGGTAGATTGGGGTTGGCCTGGGGGAGGTCCGCTCAGCCAGCAATCGGGGGTGGGGGGGGTCAGGAAGGCCAGTGGTCAAGGGGATTCTGGAATAGGCCAGCGATCAGAGACCAGAAATCATGAAGCCGGCAATGGGGAGCCAGTACGCATGCGTCGACCTCCCCACTGACAGATCAGCACATGCGCAGTGGCCAGCTCAGCATTATGTTGCTGGCCTCTCGGGCAAGAATATGCCCCGCCCACTGATTTTCAGAGTGATTCACGCTGAGGCACTCTGTATTGCTCAGAGTGTCGGAAATTCATTCAGGTAAGTACGCCCAAAAAACGGGCGGGAAATACTCCCGTTTCCCCACCCATTGGGTGCATAGTTTTATTTTGGGAGAATCTCGGCTGCTATCTTTCCTATTGAGTTTCAATCAGAAGATGCTGGAAATATTCGTCAGAATAGTTCTGATGAAGGGTTACCAACCTGAAACAAGAACTTTGTTTCTCTCTCCATAAATGCTGCCTGGCCCACTGAGTATTTCCAGAACTTTCTGATTTTATTTCAGATTTCCAGCAGCTGCGGTATTTTTCTTTTTGCCACATGTTGAGTTGTGTGCACTGTGTGCGTGTAGCCTGATCTCCTCAAGATGGAGTCCAAGCACTTCTTTGAAAAATTGTGACAAGTTTTGGAAACAGACTATTTGGCTCAAAGCCATAAATAAGCCTTTCATCCCGAGTCATTAAATTATGATTTCTTTGAAGTTCGGGGGGTGAATTTATATGCTGATTTTATTCGAACCACACTGAACTTTGTGTTCCAATTGCAGACAGATGTCAAAAATAGTCCATTCCGAAGCTTCAGTTCACCTGACTGTTAAATCCAGGCAATCCTTTGATTTTCTGCGCTGATACCCAGACCATTTCATTCGCTGTGTCTTCTGTGTTGCTTAGCTTTCGTGTGGAACATGAATAGAAAGTCAAGGAACAATTTCATTTTCTGATTATCATCCAAAATCACTGGTTAAAAAAAATGGTGAAAGAAACTATAGGAATTTTGCCCTAATGTATTTTCTTGTTTTTTGAAAATTTTAAATGTTGCACAGACCCAGGAATAGAAGGAGGCCATTTAGATCCTGTGTCAATTCTGCCATTTAATGAGATCATTGCTGACTTAAATCCACATACCCGCCTTTACCCATTAATATCTTTGATTATAAAAATTACAAATTTAACTTAAAATCAATAATTGTCCTAGCTTTGACTACCATTGGCGGAAAAAAATTCAAACTTATACCATCATTTGTGTGTCAAAGTGTTTCCAAATTTCACTCCTGAAAGACTTGGTCCGGAATTCTCCGGCCGTTCATGCCAGCAGGATTCACCGGTCCAGCCAGCAGCGCACCCCCGCTCACGGATTTCCCGCTGGTGTGGGATGGCGTCACTGGGAAATCCCATTGATAACGACGGGACCACAGGATCCCGTCACTAGCAGGCAACGTGCCACCTCCCGCCGGCAGGAAACACGCGGCTGGGAGGCCGGTGAATCTCAGCCTTAGTGCTAACTTTGGGTTATGTTTCTAGCCCTAAACTCTCCAAACAGCAGAAATAGTTTCTCCCCCTCTACCCCATCAGTTCTCTTTAGTATCTTCAATCAAATCATCCCTTAACCTTCTAAATTGAAGGGGAAACATCCCTGTCTGCAATCTCTCCATTTAATTTAACACTTGGAGTACATAACCATTTTGGTAAATCTACTCTGCATTCCCTCCAGTGCCATTGTATCCTTCCGAAGGTGGGGTGCCCAGAGCTACTCACAATACTCCAGGTATGGTCAGTTTGTACAGCTAAAGCATAACTTCTACCCTTTGGTATTCTAGTCCTCCAGATACGAAGACCAGAATTCCATTCACTGTTTTGATTTTTTTTTTACACACTGATGGCATTTTAATGATCTAGGCACCTGGACTTCCAAAGTCTCTTTGGACTATCACTTTTCACCATTTGGAAAGTTCCCAGTTTTATTAATCCTTTTTAGTCCAAAATAATCACCTCACATTACATTGAAGTCCATTTGCTACAGATTTGCTCATTCACTTTATCTATTAATATTACCTTGTGATTTATATTCCCAACTACACTGCCTATGATAGTGCCATTCTCTTTGGCATCAGCAAACTTAGATATATGGGGCAAGATTCTCCAGCCTCCCAAGCCATGTGTTTCCTGCTGGGCAGGAGGTGGCGTGTTATTTGCTGGTGGTGGGATTCTCCAGTCCCGCCACTGTCAAAGGGAATTCCCATTGATGTCACCCCAAAGCAGCGGGAAACCCGCGGGCTGTCAGCAGGACTGGAGAATCCCGCCAGAGTGAATGGCCCGGAGAATTCCGGCCCTGTTCTTCACATTCCATCATTTAAGTCATCAATGATTATAGTGGGTGGAACCTTCTGTTCTTATTGGCGGATATCTCATGCACTGCCTGATAAAGCAGCGAGCACCTTCACTGGCACTGAGGAGGAAAGCCTGCCATACCTTCTGCCCATCAGACAGTTAATTGGATCCTTCTTCCAGACTGAGGACCCCTGAAGACAAACTCCTAACCACCAAGAGCTGCTAGCTAATCAGAGGCTGCAACTCTTGCACTCTGTGACTGTTGCAGGGACAACACATACCACTCCCCTCTCCCCACTGCCCCCTCCCCCCCCACCCCCACCCCACCCACCCCCCACCACCCCCACTACCCCCCCCCCCCCCCCCCCCCCCCCCCCACCCCCACCTCACCTCTAAGTCCTAGGGTTAAGGAGCAACGGAGAAAAAAGATAGGCACTGTTTTGGGGAGGGGATCTCGTGAGGTGGGGTCATAGGGAGAGGGGGGACCATGGGGGTCAGCGGCAAGGGCTGAGGTTTGCCTGTCAGTGGCCACTCATGTGGTCATTAATTGGGCATTTAAGGGACTCAAATGGAGGCAGGGTGGGAAGATTGACCATGGTCCCTCCCATCCAGAACTTAGTTCCAGTGGATGAGTATCGATCCTGGCGCCAATGCACCAAATCTTCAAGCCCACCCACCTCCTTCCTTGCCTCATGCAGGGACAGAATATTACAGCCAGTGAATAGTTGAGGCCCCAACACAGATATCCGTGGGACAGCACAAGTTACATGCCGCCAGTTAGAATAGCTGCACATTAGACCTATTCTCTGTCTTCTGTCACTCGTCCAATTTGTTAAATCAGGTCAATAATTTGCCTCAGTTCCATGATCTTAAACTTCAGCTAATTGTCTCTTATGAGGGATTTTGACAAGTGCCTTCTCAAAGTCCATATGCATACATATATTAGGAGCAAGAGGGTAGCTAGGAAAAGCGTGGCCCACTTTAAGGGAGGGAGATTATGTGTGGAGCCAGAGGAAGTGGGTGAGATCCTTAATAAGTACTTTGCATCAAAGAAGGGGACATAGAGGATGTTGAGATTAGGGAACAGTGTGTAAATCTCTCAGGCAGCTCAATATAATGAAGGAGGAGGTGTTGGGTGTCTTAAAATGCATTAAGGTAGGCAAGTCCCCAGGGCCAGATAGGATCTATCCCAGGATACTGTGGGAGGCAAAGGAGGAATTAGCTGGGGCCTTAACAGATATCTTTGCATCCTCTTTGACCACAGGTGAGGTTTCAGAGGATTAGAGAACAGCCAATGCTGTTCCTTTGTTTAAGAAGGGAAACAGAGATAATCCAGGTAATTACAGGCCGGTGAGCCAGTGATGGGAAAGCTATTGGAGAAGATTCTGAAAGACAGGATTTATTCGCATTTGGAAGTAAATGGACTTGTTAGTGATAGTCAGCATGGTTTTGTACAGAGAAGGTCATGTCCCACCAACTTGATTGAGGTTTTTGAGGAAGTGATAAGAATGATTAATGAGTGAAAGGTGGTAGATGTTGGACTTTATTAAGGCATTTGACAAGATCCCTCATGGTAGGCTGGTGCAAAAGATAAAGTCTCATAGGATCTGGGGTGTGCTGGCTAGATGGATGCAGACCTGGCTTGATCATAGAAGACAGAGAGTAGTGATGGAAGGATGCTTTTCAAAATGGATCAGTGCTGGGACCTTTGTTGCTTGTAATACATATAAGTAATCTGGAGGAAAATGTAGGTGGTCTGATTAGTAAGTTTGCAGATGACACAAAAATTGGCGGAGTTGTTGATAGTGACAAGGATTGTCAAAGGATACAGCAGGATATAGATTGCAGACTTGGGCAAAGATGTGACAGATGGAGTTTAATCCAGACGTGAGGTGATGCATTTTGGAAGATCAAATTCAGGTGTGAATTATACAGTAAATGGCAGAATCCTTAGGAACATTGACATACAGAGGGATCCGGGTGTACAGGTCCATGGATCCCTGAAAGTGGCAACACAGGTGGATAAGGTGGTCAAGAAGGCATGCAACATGCTTGCCTTCATCCGCTGGGGCATCAAGTGTTGAAGTTGTCAAGCTATGTTACTGCTGTATAAAACTTTAGTTTGGCCACATTTGGAATATTGCATGAAGTTCTGGCCGACACACTACCTGAAAGATATATATTCTTTGGAGAAGGTGCAAAGAAGATTCACCAGGATGTTGCCTGGTCTAGAGGGTTTTAGGTACGAGGAGAGGTTGGATAAACTCAAATTGTTTTCACTTGAAAGATGGAGGCTGAGGAGCAACCTAACAGATGTCTACAAAATTACGAGAGGCATAGATAGGGTGGATAGTCAGAGGCTTTATCCAGGGTGGAAGGGTTGACTACAAGAGGGCACAGGTTAAGGTGAGAGCTGGTAAGTTTAAGGGAGACATGCGGGGAAGTTTTTCACACAGAGGGTGGTGGGTGTTTGGAAGGCACTGCCAGTGGAGGTGGTGGAAGCAAGCACGTTAGCAACATTCAAGGCATATCTTGATAGACTCATGAACAGGATGCGAACTGAGGGATAGAAACTGCATATCGGTGTAGGCTTGGTGGGCTGAAGGGCCTGTTCCTGTGCTGTGCTGTATTGTTCTTTGTTCTTTATACCATCCAGAGACATTCTTCTTTACACTACTGTAGTCACCTCTTCAAAAAATTCAATCAGTTGCAACAAGTCCTTTACAGATCTACTCTGCATTCGCTCCAAGGAAAATTAATCCTTCCTGATGTGTGTCCAAAACTGCAAGAAGTCTCACAACAGCAGGTTAAAGTCCAACAGATTTATTTGGAATCACTAGCTTTCGGAGCGCTCACCATAATACCTCACCTGATGAAGGAGCAGCGCTCCGAACGCTTGTGATTCCAAATAAACCTTTATAGAATCATAGAAACCCTACCGTGCAGAAGGAGGCCATTCGGCCCATCGAGTCCGCACTGACCACAATCCCACCCAGGCCCTACCCCCACATACTTTACCCACTAATCCCTCTAACCTACACATCCCAGGACTCTAAGGGGCAATTTTTTTTTAACCTGGCCAATCAACCTAACCCGCACATCTTTGAATTGTGGGAGGAAACCGGAGCACCCAGAGGAAACTCACGCAGACACGAGGAGAATGTGCAAACTCCACACAGACAGTGACCCGAGCCGGGAATCGAACCCGGGACCCTGGAGCTGTGAAGCAGCAATGCTAACCACTGTGCTACCGTGCCGCATGTTGAACTTTAACCTGGTGTTGTGAGACTTCTTACTGTGCCCACCCCAGTCCAACGCCAGCATCTCCATATCATGGCTATCCAAAACTGGACACACCAATCCAGTGTGGCCCATAACCAGATCTTTGTATAGTCGAAGCATAACTTCTATCCCTTTGTACTTCAACCCTCGAGGTATAAATCCCTAAAGACATAAACATAATAAACAAAACACTTGTTGGGAAAAAACTTTAATCATATCACCTTCTTCATATATAATCAAAGCCAATTACTATCGTTTGAGGGCACAAGATATAACCACCATGCAGTTATGCAAGAGTCTTCTCAGTTCAATCCTTGGGCACGTTACAAATTTACCCAGATATCCAGAGAGCAAAAGGGGGTTGTTTTACACACATGCACGGACACGCACGCACACGCACGCACACACACGCGCACGTGCGCGCGTGCACGCGCACACACGCACGCACACAATGGTTAGCACTGCTGCCTCACAGCGCCAGGGACCCAGGTTCAATTCCCAGCTTGGGTCATTATCTGTGCGGAGTCTGCACATTCTCCCCGCATGCTCTGGTTTCCTCCCACAGTCTGAAAGATGTGCTGGTTAGGTGCATTGGCCATGCTAAATTCTCCCTCAGTGTACCTGAACAGGCACCAGAGTGTGGCAACTAGGTGATTTTCACAGTAGTTTCATTGCAGTGTTAACGTAAGCCTACTTGTGACACTAATGAATAAACTTTAAAATATGATCATGCTATTGTGCAAAACACAGGCCAGAATTTTAAGCTCCCCCTATTGTCCAAGCCTTGAGCTGATGAGAGAGTGTGAAATTGAAGGAATGGAATTCCCTCCAGGTTCTCATCTGTCCTCACCACACAATTACTTTAGGTTGATTTTATGAGTTACTTGCCACAGAATTTCCAGCCTTTGATTTGTTCTTGTAGCCATGGTATTTATGGGTGGAATTCTTCGGCCGCGCTGGTCTAAAAGCTGGAAATTCTCACCCGACTGTCAATGGGGTTTCACATTGTCTGCAACCCCCCGCTAAAATTCCAGTGACGGGTGGGATGGGAGAATTCCGGCCTATATGGCTGGTCCAGTTAAGTTTCTGATCAATGATAACCTTCAGGATGTTGATGAAGAGGCAGTTCAGTGACGATAATGTGGTTGAATGTCAGATGGAGATAGTTAGATTCCCCTCTTGTTGAAGATGGCCATTGCCTGGTGTTACAGCGCTCAGATTTTACTTACCTGCTGACGTCTGAATATCGTCCAAGTCTTGCTGCCCACGATCTGCTTCAGTATCTGAGACATTAACATAATTCTCATTCACTAGCAGCCAGTGTCAGGGTATTCAAATAAGATCAAGGGGTTAAAATTTGAGGTTACATGCTTGGGATAGTGGGGGGTGGCAAACAAATCATTGTCCACTTCTGCCCCATGATTTCTGGGGGTTTGCAATAGATATATTCTCAGAGTTTAGCATCACCTACTGTACAGATAAGTGAGATTTGCACCCCAGAGTACACAGCTTTTCTTTCCAGTGTCCAATTAAACAATAGCTAAACCCAGTAATTGTAATAAAGAATTCATATGTAAGCTATAGAAACAAATCATGTACTTCTATGTCAACCCACTTCTCTATATACAGAAGGCGTCCCAAAAAAGCACTCTATCAAGACGAGACACAATAGTCAGATGTTGGAAATTCCTAACTCCCAAAGCCTGTCCGCCATCTACAAGGCATGAGTGAAGAGTGCGATGGAATACTCTCCACTTGCCTGGATGTGGGCATTTCAAGCCAATAATTGGTTAAATTGAATAAAATATATGTATAAATGATTTACAGTTTACACATTTCTCTAAGCTTCTCAGTTTTGGAAAACAATGCCCACATTCTCCACTTTGATTTGGGCGGCACGGTAGCACAGTGATTAGCACTGCTGCTTCACAGCGCCAGGGTCCCGGGTTCGATTCCCGGCTCGGGTCACTGTCTGTGTGGAGTTTGCACATTCTCCTCGTGTCTGCGTGGGTTTCCTCCGGGTGCTCCGGTTTCCTCCCACAGTCCAAAGATGTGCGGGTTAGGTTGATTGGCCAGGTTAAAAATTGCCCCTTAGAGTCCTGAGATGTGTAGGTTAGAGGGATTAGTGGGTAAAATATGTGGGGGTAGGGCCTGGGTGGGATTGTGGTCGGTGCAGACTCGATGGGCCGAATGGCCTCCTTCTGCACTGTAGGGTTTCTATGATTCTATGATAAAGATTGCGCTAATAGATTAATTGAACACTAATTGAACACTAACTGAACACTAACAGGGCAGCACGGTAGCACAGTGGTTAGCACTGCTGCTTCACAGCTCCAGGGTCCCGGGTTCGATTCCCGGCTCGGGTCACTGTCTGTGTGGAGTTTGCACATTCTCCTTGTGTCTGCGTGAGTTTCCTCCGGGTGCTCCGGTTTCCTCCCACAGTCCAAAGATTGGCCAGGTTAAAAAAAAATTGCCCCTTAGAGTCCTGGGATGCGTAGGTTAGAGGGATTAGCGGGTAAATATGTGGGGGTAGGGCCTGGGTGGGATTGTGGTCGGTGCAGACTCGATGGGCCGAATGGCCTCCTTCTGCACTGTAGGGTTTCTATGATTCCCATCCTCCAGCTAAACTTTCTAAACTAAGCTGGTCCAGACTTCTTAAAATACAAAAGGACAGAAATTCACATCACTAATTGGGTGATATTGGATCAGCCACCAATTATTTTTTATATTTTTTCAAGGGATGTGGGCGTCACTAGCTGGGCCAGCATTTATTGCCTATCTCTAATTGCCCTTGAACAAAGAGGCTTGCGTGGCTATTTCAGAGGGCATTTAAGAGTCAACCACATTGCTGGAGATCTGGAGTCACATGGAGGCCAAACCAGGTAAGAACAGCAGATTTCCTTCCCTACAGGGCATTAGTGAACCAGATGGGTTTTTACGGCAAGCAACAATGGTTTCATGGTTATCATTAGACTTTTATTTCCATATTTTTATTGAATTCAAATTTTGACACTGTGGTGGGATACAAATCCTGGTCCCCAGCACATTACCCTGAGTCTCTGAATTACGAGTCCAGTGATAATACCACCATGGCACTGCCTGCCCCTGTTTACAGTGCTTAATATTCCATTCCATTGCAGTTAATGGAACTGAGTGTCAAGCACTGGGTAAAATGGGCAGCAGGTCCAATATCTTCCATCTTATGCTACAGTGCAAGTTGAATTTTTACCTAGAAAGAGCTCCTAGGTCCTTCGGCAATAAATTTAAAGTTGTCCATGGCAAGCTAAACACCGAAAATCCAATTTGCTACAAAAACTTCTATGAAACTATCCAAGCAAACACAAGTAACTACAAATCCCTCAGATGGAGATATCTACTATTGCAATACAACTGGCACTTCTGCCCTTATATAGCAATGTAAAGTAATTGACAATCATACCCATATATAGTAGTCTAGAATAAGTAGCAGTGATTGGGATTGCTTATCTTAGCTCTTTGCTTCAAACCTGATAACACCTGTTGCATATTCTCTGAGGGTAGCAGGTTGCAAAAACTACATTGTTTTCCCTTATAACATCTCCTGATCCCTCTGTAAATATGTCGGCTGTTCTGCTGGCCCATAGATGGGATTTGCCATTCTTTCGCACCACACACAATGAGATGGGGGGCCCTCCTCTGTAGAAGCATTCCAATTTGTGCATTCCACAACTGGATTCTGTCCTGAATGCTATTTTAATTTTTACATGCCTAATTAGGATGACTAGTAGAACTAGCATTTCATTTTTTTCTGATTAATTGTTCAGTTACATTCTTTGTAAGATGCCTGATCTCTAAGAACAAACACTGAGTGCGCTGCTGCAAGTCCTCTAAGTATGAATTATGGCATACACAAAAAGAAACAAGGTTAGCAAGGACATCACTGTTTGAGCTCCTCAGGGAAGCATCCTTGTTCCAATCATCTTCAGCTGCTTCATCATAAGCTTCCCTCCAGTGTACGATCATAAGTGGAACATTTTGCTCATGTTTTCAGTGTTCTGATCGCAGAGTCTGCACGTTCTCCCCGTGTCCACGTGGGTTTCCTCCGGGTGCTCCAATTTCTTCCCACAGTCTAAAAGACGTGCTGGTTAGGTGCATTGGCCATGCTAAATTCTCCCTCAGTCTACACAAACAAGCACCAGAGTGTGGCAACTAGGGGATTTTCAGAGTAACTTCATTGCAGTGTTAATGTAAGCCTACTTGTGTCACTAATAAATAAACTTAAACTTAAAAAAATTAAAACTCACCCAGTAATGATTCAGGCTGCAGCATGGATGGCACGGTAGCACAGTGGTTAGCACTGCTGCTTCACAGCTCCAGGGTCCCGGGTTCGATTCCCGGCTTGGTTCACTGTCTGTGTGGAGTTTGCACATTCTCCTCGTGTCTGCGTGGGTTTCCTCCGGGTGCTCCGGTTTCCTCCCACAGTCCAAAGATGTGCGGGTTAGGTTGATTGGCCATGCTAAAAATTGCCCTTAGTGGCCTGAGATGCATAGGTTAGAGGGATTAGTGGGTGGATATGGGGGTAGGGCCTGGGTGGGATTGTGGTTGGTGCAAACTCGATGGGCCGAATGGCCTCTTTCTGTGCTATAGGGTTTCTATGATGATCAGGATAATATCTAGACATGGCCTGGCTGGCCATCAGTCACATTCATATCATGTAGGTCTTTTATTTTATTCTCTTATGGGATATGGGCATCATTGACTAGGCCAGCATTTATTACCTTTGAGAAAATGGTGGTGAGCTGCCTTCTTAATCTGTTGCAGTCCCTGAGGTTTAGTACACCAACATTGCTGTAGGAAGGGAGTTCCAGGATTCTAACCCAGCAACAGTGAAGGAACAGCAATATATTTCCAAGTGAGGCTGATGAGTGCCTTCGAGGGGAATTCCCAGATGGTGGTGTTTCCATGTATTTGCTAACCTTGTCTTTCTAGAAGGTAGCAGTCTTGGTTTGGAAGGTGCTTTCTAAGGAGCTGTAAGGAGTTCCTGTAGTGCATCTTGTAGATGGTACACACTGCTGCCACTCTTCGTTGATGATGGATGGAGTTAATGTTTGTCAAAGAGGTGCCAATCTCGTGGGCTGTTTTGTCCTGGATGGTGTTGAGTTTCTTCATTCTTGTTGGAACTGCACCCATCCAGGCAAGTGGAGAGCATTCCATCACAATCTTGACTTGTGGATCGTGGACAGACTTTGGGGAGTCAGGAGGTGAGTTATTCACTACAGGATTCCCAGCCTTTGACTTGCTCTTGTAGCCACAGTATTGTTTTGGCTATTCTAGTTCTGTTTCTGGTCAATGGTAACCCCCAGGATTTTGATAGTGGCGATTCAGTGATGGTAATGCCATTGAATGTCAAGGGGTGATGGTTAGACTCTCTCTTGTTGGAGATGGCCATTGCCTGGTACTTACGTAGTGCGAAGGTGACTTGCCACTTGTCAGCCCAAGCTTGGTTTTCGTCCAGGTCTTGCTGCATATGGACATGGACTGCTTCAGTATCTGAGGAGACGTGAATGGTGCTGAACATTGTGCAGTCATCAGCGAACATCCCCACTTCTGATCTTATGATGGAAGGCAGGTCATTGATGAAGCAGCTGAAGATAGTTGGGCATTTAATATGGCAAGCCTTTGCCAAATTAGGTAATGTAGGGCTTCCACTGGCTGTCCAGCCAGGGGCAAGACTACAGTCACCAAAATTAAAATCCACCCTATCAATGTAGGACTCCACTCTATAGAAACACCCTGCACTAAGTACAGAAGAAATGCAGCATCATCAGCAGAATGTTAAATTCTCTGCTGATAATGTGAACCATCGTGGACTCTTGCTGTTCTTGTGAAAGAACAGAAGTGCCAACTAGAGAATTCTAAGCATGTCATTCCTTTCTACTCTTTCCTTCAGTTTCTCACACCTGTCCTTGTTTCAAATTGCATTTATAAAGTCATCAGGTAAAACAATTAAACTTTGCTTTTGCAATATTTTTCCACCCTTTGACTTTTCTTCCTCATCAATTACCTCGCCACCATAATCACTTAGTTTATCCCCTTTACCCATCATTATCATCATCATCACTCACCTCACTTCAATGATCCACTATCTTACCATCTTGCCATAGTCCAGACTGCGCGGACCCAGATTCGAATCCCACCATAGCAGAGGGCAAAATTTGAATTTGGGGCGGCACGGTGGCACAGTGGTTAGCACTACTGTCTCACTGCGCCAGGAATCTGAGTTCAATTCCCACCTCGGGTCACTGTCTGTGTGGAGTTTGCACATTCTCCCCGTGTCTGCGTGGGCTTCTTCTGGGTGTTCTGGTTTCTTCCCACAGTCTAAAGATGTGCAGGTTAGGTGGATTGGCTGTGCTAAATTGCCTCTTAGTGTTGGGGGACTGGGGGGGGTATGTGGGGTTATGGGTATAGGGCCTAGGTAGGATATTGGTCGGTGCGGCTCAATGGGCCAAATGGCCTGTTTCTGCACTGTAGAGATTCTATGATTCTATGATCTTCACTCAGTGTCATCATCTCACTCCTCACCATCACCAGGCATCTCACCTCTACCGTTGCTCATCTCCATTCCTCACCTTCCACATCACTTACCTCATGGGGAATGGAATGCTATCCATTGATGATGTACTAACCCTGAATTTCCACATGCTTTCTCCCAACCTCCTGCTGTAAATATTAGTTGCAGCCACCAGAAAAATGGTGTAGAATTCCAGATGTCAGTGTCTGTGTACAAAACCCTTAGGTAAATGCAGAGATGTATTCCTTGCTCTCTGCACCAGCTCTAACCCCAAAGTATTAGCCTGCTACTCTTTCTCACCTTCCACACCATGTATTGGGCCTATGCTTCAGAAGTTCTACATCTATCACGCACCCACCACCACTAAGTAGTTGCCAAACCCTCCATCCAGCCAGTTAGCAACTGGAAAAATTGCAGGCTACATAGGAACATAGGAATTAGGAGCAGAAGTGTGCAAATTTAGCCCTTTGAACCTGCTCTGTCATTCAATCAGATCATGGCAGATCTCTCCCTGGTTTCAAATCCACCTTCCTACCTGTCCCCCATATCTCCCTATCCCTTATTTTATAAGAAATATATCTATCTCCTTCTTGAAACCATTCAGCAGTTCAGACTTCATCACTCACCGGTGCAGGAATGTGACCCAGAAATGGTTCCAAAGTCAGGTTCCTGATCCTGGGGGCAAAATTGTGCCCCGGAACTCTTTAAGTGTATCTCCCTTACCTCGGCAATTGTTGCATTCTGCATGGGAAACCTTATAACAATTTAAATTCCTCTGAAATCAGTTTCAAATTCCCTAAGTAGAGCTTGTGGGGCAGGAATTGCTTGCTCAAATTTGCAGTGAAATTTGTTTTTCTGGTGTTTAACATTTCAAAGTTATTTGTTATAAGCACCAATGTTTAGTAATGGAAAACATTGAAACCCAGAGGTATATAATTCTGATGCTAACAGATTTATGATTGAGAATGAAATATTGTGTGCCAAAGATGTAGAATGCGTCCAGGACCATTCCTGCTATGTGCAAGATTGCTTTGAAGCACATTTGTTCTTTCTATTTTAAGCTGTTGTAAAGAACAAGAGTTTATCATTGTCATGGCTCTGTATTTGGAAAGTCTAAGTCTAGTTCCTGTTGGATGTGGTTTCCAGCACAAACCTGCCACTAATTAGGAACTTATTGGCTCCTGATATATATTATTGGCAGCCATTATTGTGGCAGCCATTCTGAAGCAGTATATAAGCTCCAGTGCGACAGGGGGAAAGGCTGAAACCTGGCATCCAGGGCTGGGCTACTCCATCCTTCACAGATTCTGTCTTGAGGTGCTACAGGAGGCTGTGAGGGAGAAGAGAAAGCCACCCACCAAACAAAGTAGGCCTGGCTGGAAGTGCCAGATACTGTAAACAGCGAAAGTGTACTCAAAGGAACTGGGTGCGGTGCCGCAAGATATTGAAAGACTGTTCTCTGGCAAGGTGCAAACCAATAGCCTGGTGATGGGCTCCTGTGTATCCAACCTCCAACAGACACACCAGCCGTGGGTGCGTAGCGCTCCTTAACATGGGAGAAATGTACGCTCAGTGCACTTACCAACTCTTCAGCAATGACCAGAGCCCTAATGCAGTCGAGAAACTGGCAGCATTGAGACATGCAACTTCTTACGTAAATGAGCCACTGGTCAGAAAGGCCAGCAGTGCCTTATATCTCTCCACCTCTTTTGCACTTGCAGGAGAGGAGGGCACATAATTCATGGGAGAGGGTTTGCACTGGAGGAGTGCCCCAGCTCACTATTGTGTCCGATATGGAGGAGGCAATGATGGAAATTGCCAGAATGGTCCTGTAGGATTAAGTGGAGAAGGCAGAAATGCTCGTACCTAGAGAAGAGGGTGAAAGGATATTGAATTGTGTAGACAATTAGGGTGGAGTTCATTCCTCCCCGTTGATAGCATGACATAGACTCAGCTGTATTGGGAAAGCTCAGCTCTGCAGAAGCTCCTTATAACTCCTTCCCATGTCACCACAGGATCAGTTGTGGAGGGTGGGCGCCAAAGTACTGTGGCATCACCGGGAGCATCTCAAGCATCCGAGACATCACCATTACAAGTCCGCCTTCCACCAGCACAAGTACACTCATATCAGTTGTGAGCTTTGAAATGGTGGCCCTGGATGAAGAGCACAACATTTGCAAGCAGGAGAGGGTGAAAGGCACAGAAAGCTGTGGAAAACCCTCACAGAGGACAGAAGATATACGCAGCCATTCTCAGCTGGCCATGCACGCACCGTCTGGGGAGTCACTAGCAAGGAGGCTCTACTCTGACCAGCAGCAAGAGAGTTCCCTGAGGCAGTGTGTCGAGAATGGAGGAGTCCATTCTGCTCATGTTCGCCACAATGTCTCAAGGCTTTTAGGCATGGACTCTGGCATTCAGAAAGTCGCCAACCTCATGGTGAGCCATTTGCAGCAGCATTCAGAGTGAATACAGGAGCGATGCACTGAAATGCACATAAAGTATGCAATGCTCTGGAGTATTGATGGGTCAGTGGTGTGATGGGGCTTCTGCATGGACATCCCCTGCAGTCATCTGAAGCTCCTTCCAAGGGCTGAAGCAGTCAGCAAGAAGGATGCAGAAACTTCTCCTCACAAACCACCATCATCATTGTGGGCTCTTTGCCCCCTGATTGAGTGACCAACTATGCAACAGGGCCCTGTGGGCTCGAGGCTTTCCCTGCAGTGATGCCAGTTCAGGAGCCTCTGGAGCTGCCCCCACTGACAATCCACAATGAGGACAGCTGCCATGAGCATTTGAGCTGCAAACTGAGACAAGTGAGCAAGCTACCTCCCCCTCACCCATCCAACTACAAGTCTAGTTGCATTTAGAATTTAACTAAAAATTACTGCTTTAAGTTAATTTTCCGTTTCTAAATCCAGCCTCAAGTGGGGAGAAACAAGCTCTCTACTAAAGAGTAGCTGTATTTAGTTAATTAGTTAACTAATCTGGTTTCTGTAGTAACAACTGAGAATGTTCCTCTTTGAAAAATGATCAATCAAATCCCTATAATTGTACAACCAATGTGTGTGTGTGTGTGTGCGTGCGCATGTGTGTGTGCGTGCACGTGTGTGTGTGTGTAGTGTGTGCGCGTGTGTGCGTGCACATGTGTGTGTGAGCATGCATGCGCTTGTGTGTTTGTGTGTGTGGTGTGCATGTGTGGTGTGTGTGCGCGTGTGGGTGTATTTGTGTGCATGTGTGTGCGTGGTGTGCATGTGTGGTGTGTGTGTATGTGGGTGTGTGCGTGTGGTGTGCGTGTGTGGTGTGTGTGCACGTGTGGGTGTGTTTGTGTGCACGTGTGTGCGTGTGCGTGGTGTGCATGTGTGGTGTGTGTGTGGGTGTGTGTGTGTGTGTGTGCGTGGTGTGCGTGTGTGGTGTGTGGGTGTGCGTGTGGGTGTGTGTGTGTGCGTGTGTGTGGTGTGCGTGTGTGGTGTGTGGGTGTGCGTGTGGGTGTGTGTGTGCGTGCACGTGTGTGTGCATGCTTGGGTGTGTGTGTGTGCATACGTATGTGTGTGTGGTGTGTGGTGTGTGGGTGTGCGTGTGGGTGTGTTTGTGTGCGTGCACGTGTGTGTGCATGCCTGGGTGTGTGTGCGCATGCGTATGTGTGTGTGGTGTGTGTGTGTGCGCGCGCGTGTGGTGTTCTGGGTGGGAGGTTAGTGGAGTAGAGGTGGGTTAGGGGGTGGTTGGGTGGAGATGAGAGGCTGACAGAGGGGAATTGCAGGGGTTGGGGGAGATTAAAGAGGGCATTGGAAGAGGCAGAGTGGGGTTTGAAGGAGAGATTCGATGGGGGTTTGGAAGCAGAATGGGGACATTAGAGGTGGTTTGGGGAGAGGAGGTTAGGGATGAGATTGGGGGGTTGGAGGGGGTGGTGGTGTTGGGGAAATTAGAGGGGGGTTGGGGATGGTTAGAGGGTAGTTGGGCAGGGTAGATGGGAGGTTAGGGGAAGTGTGGTGGAGAGGTTAGAGGAGTTGTTGGAGGGAAATTAGAAGGGGCTTTTGAGGGAGATTAGAGGAGGTTAGGGATGGGGGTGTTTGGGTGGGTTGGAGGGAAGGGAGGGGTTGAAGGGAGATTAGATGGAGATTAGAGGAGTTAAGGGGAAAGATGGAGGGGAGGCTGGGGGGAGGATGGAGGGTTGGGTCAGAGGTTAGAGGGGCATTGATGGGTTGGTTGGAAGGGGGTTAGGGGGAGGTTGATGGGAGTTTAGAGGGGTGTTGGGTTGGTTGAAGAGTGGATTGAGGGATGCTAGAAGGGAATAGAGTGAGATTAGGTACAGATTTGAATTGTTTTGTAAATATAGTAATCCTTTCCTCATATCAGTTGATTTTCCTAGAATTGATTATCCTGAGAGAATTAGCATTGGGCTTTCAAGTTCACCATTGTTACAGTCAGTACCTACAGCACAAGGGCCAATGAAAGAAAAACAAGACCTACATTTACGAAACATCTTTCACAATGTCCCAAATCACTTTGCAGCCAATTAAATACTTTCAAGTTGTCCTCACTGGTATACTGTAGCCAATATTACCAAATGGCAGAGTAGACTTGAGGGGCCGAATGGCTTGCTCCTGTCCCGAATATGTATGTTTTTATGTCATTCTGGGACGAATGAGGTGAATTGGGTTACATGGTCTTTGTCTTCTTTAATTATCTTATGAATAGAGGGTGGAATCATTTCTGGAGTTCCGTTTATTTTGTTACTAATGGAAGTTTACTGTGACGGGGTTTTGTGGGGCAAGATTGCCAGGACAGGAGTGCGCAATGAGCTCATAGATAATCAGTACCCTGTTTGACACTGAATTTGATTCTCAAGAGTCTATTGCATGGATTTCAATCTTGTCTTTGTGTCTTCTTACCTATTATTCCACTCTCTCTGGTTGCTTTTTTATGAGTTTGTTGAGGCATCGAAATATCGTGATAAAATTGTGTTGCATTGGAGATATTGAAAAATGAGAAGTGACAATCAGCAGAGCCTTCAGACTTGCTGATCAAGAAAACACAGATACAATTATAAGCATTCAGTCTTTGTCCTCTGGCCTCTTAAAGATTATGTCACACAGAGACACCTAGGGTTCCAACACTTCTCACTGACAGTGACGATCTACGTTGTTCTGTGTTGCATTTGGTGGCTGTGGTGAACCATAGATGGTTACCACTATGGGTACTTGTACATATGTTACTCTTGTTACTGTTGGGGTTAGGGTTGGGGTGTTCCACCTGTTGGTATTGTTCTGTGGTACACTCCGGTTGGCTCCGCCTTCCTATAGGAGTATAAAGGTCACTGCACTTCCTAGTGACCCTTTAGTCTGGGATTGTATTGTTAAGCAGTAAGCTCCATTCTTGTTGCTAATAAAAGCCTTTATTTCCCAGGTACGATCCAGCCTCCCGAGTGAATTAATCGCGCATCAGTGGCTCAGGAATCATTTGATCTGACTAGTCTTTGAGATTAGTGATAAAGTAAAATCCAATTGCACTCCTTATATAAAATAATTATGTTGAATAATATCATGCACTCAGGCAGAAGTGACCTTCTACTAATTCTACAGAATGGGTAAGATCTTGTGTAGTTTATCTGGGTTGCAAGTATTGGGTCTTTCCCCCAGATATGGATTTACTGTTACCATGTCCACTTGACACAATGTGCAGAACATTTTAATGAAGTCTGAGGCAGTCACCAAGATCAGTGTTATCATCTGCACAGCATTACAACTACTTCATGGGATGTTTTCCTATTAAGTTAGCAGTATTGCACAATGCTAAAATCTCCTCTAATTTGTTTTTATAGCTGTGGTAGGATCGCTTATCAGGTACATACAAACTACCACTGCATTGTATTATTGTTGCTCTTCATATTAACAATCCTCGCTGCATATATATCTGACCATATTTGTAACCAGATGCCAACAATGAGTTTTATCATTTTACCAAGGCCTTACTGCGATTATTTAGTGAATTGGTTTGTGAATTTTGAAAGGGAAAAATATCATACATGATTGAGGGGGGTTAAAATGTGTTAAAAATAACTCATCCAATATTTTTCTAACAAGTTAGCAATGACTGACCCTTCAGCTTAGGGGAACAGCTGCTCCTTATCCATTCTGTCCATGTCCATGACCCTCATAATCTTGTACACCTTGATCAGGTCGCCCCTCAGTCTCTCTGTTCCAATGAAAACAACCCAAGCCTACCCAACCTCTCTTCATAACTTTAATTTCCATCCCAGGCAGCATCCTGGTGGATCTCCTCTGCACCCGCTCCAGTGCAACCCCATCCTTCCTATAATGTAGCAACCAGAACTGCACACAGTACTCTAACTATGGTCTCACCAAAGTTCTATCCAACTCCAACATGACTTCCCTGTTGCAACCAACAAAAAAACGAATTGAATAAAAGTAAAGGGTAAGTTCAGCACCCACATGATTCCAGGGCACACTCATGGGAGACACACTCAAAGGCAGCTCATTCCAGAGAATCAAGACCATGATATAATATCACTAACTTCATTTTTCAAGCCCTTTGAATGCAGTTCTCTATTGGGATTGTGTCCATTTAATTTAAGGCTTACATTGCGATCTTTCAGGAAGAAAATGGTAATTATATTTTTTTAAACTTATAATTAGTAACAAAGCTGTTGTAGAGTACTATGTCATATTTAAATAAAGTGGCAAGGCTACAAAATAGATCATTTTCATCTGGTTGCTTCCACTTATGAGAGAATTCAAAACTAAAGGCAATAAATACAAGGCAGTTGTAAATAAATCCAAGAATAACAATAACTTATACTCATATATCAGTTCTAATGTAATGAAACATCCCAAGACACTCCAGAGGAACATAATAAAATAAACTGACACCAGGCCTGCACCAAAGGAGATATTAAGCCAGCTGACCAAAAACATGATGAAGGAGGTAGGTTTTAAGGAGGGTCTTAGAGAAGGAGAATAAAGTAGAGAGCCAGAGAGAGTAGGGAGGCAATTCCAGAGATTAGGCCCAAGGCAGTTAGAGGCATGGACACCAATGAAGGAGGAGTGAAAAGAGGAATAATAAAGCAATGTGGAAATAAGGAGAAATCTCTTGACTCAGAGAATGGTTCGAATGTGGAACTCTCTGCCATAGGAAGTAGTTGAGGCAAATAACTTAGGTGCTTTCAAAAGATAAGTACAAGAGAGAAAGGAGAATAGAAAGGTATGTCAAAGAGGTGATGCAGATGGAAAAGGATGAAACTTGTGTGGAGTATAAACATTGGCAGATTAGTTGGGCCAAATAGTCTGCCTCAGTGTGTATATTCTATCTAATTCCATGTAAAGTTGTAGACCAGGTTTGGTATAACGTATACGCTGTGTTCCGCGTAACTGATTAATGTTGTGGCAGAGTATTTAAAGGAAAAAGAAGTATAATATGCTGTGATTTGATTAACGTAAACTTCAAAGTCTTTATCTTGCATGGCTTCTTTTTTATTCATTTACGGGACATGAGCATCATTGGCTAGGTCAGCACTTTTTGCCCATCCCTAGTTGCCCTTCAGAAGGTGGTGGTGAGCTGCCTCCTTGAACTTCTGCAGTCCCTGTGGTGTAGGTACACCCACAGTTCTGTTAGGGAGGGAGTTCTAGGATTTTGACCCAACAACAGTGAAGGAATGGTGATATACTTCCAAGTAAGGACAATGAGTGACTTAGAGGGGAACCTTCAAATGGTGGTGTTCCCAGGTATCTGCTGCACATGTCCTTCTAGGTGGTAATGGTAGTGGATTTGGAAGGTGCTGCCGAACTTGCTGAGTTCCTGCAGTGTATCTTATAGACAGTACACATGGCTGCCACTGTTCGTCAGTGGTGGAGGTATTGAATGTTCATGGAAAGGATAGCAAACAAGCGAACTGCTTTATCCTGGATGATGTCAAGCTTCATGAGTCTTGTTGGAGCTGCACTCCGGAGAAGTGGAGAGCATTCCATCACACTCCTGACTTGTGCCTTGTAGATGGTGGACAGGCTTTGGAGAGTCAGTAGATGAGTTACCCGCCACAGGATTCCTAGTCTCTTACCTGCTCTTGTAACCATAGTATTTATATGGTTAATCCAGTTCAGTTTCTGATCAATGGTAACCCCCTGGATGTCGATAGTGGGGGAATTCATCAATGGATAATGCCATTGACTGTGAAGGAGGCGATGGTTAGATCCTCTCTTATTGGAGATGGTCATTGCCTGGCATTTGTGTGGGTGTTACTTGCCACTTGTCAGCCCGAGCCTGGGTACTGTCCAGATCTTGCTGCATTTGGACTTGGACTACTTCAGTACCTGAGGAGTTTCAAATGATACTGAACATTGTGCAGCCATCAGCAAACAACCCCACTTCTGACCTTATGATGGAAGGAGGGTCATAGCTGAAAATGCAGAATCCCTGCAGTGATATCCTGGAGCTGAGACGATTGACATCTAATCACCACAACCAACCCCTTTTGTGCTAGGTATGACTCCAACCCGGGGTATCCCACTGATTCCCATTAACTCCAGTTTAGCTAGGGCTCCTTGATGCCATACTGGATCAAATGCTGCTTTGATGTCAAGGGCAGCCAAACTCACCTCATCTCTTCAACTCTTTTTGTCCACGTTTGAACGAAGACTAATGAGATCAGGAGCCGAATGACTATGGCAAAACCCAAAATGAGCATCAATGAGAAGATTATTGCCGAGCAGGTGCTGCTTGATAGCACCGTCAATGACCCCTTCCATTTTACTGATGATTGAGAGTAAACTGATGGGCAGTAATTGGTCGGGTTGGATTTGTCCTGTTTCTCATATACAGGATATACCTGCGCAATTTTCCACAATGCTGGGTAGGTGCCAGTGTTGTAGCTGTACTGGAATAGCTTGGCTAGGTGTGTGGCAAGTTCTGCAGCACAAGTCTTCAGTACTATTGCTGCAAAATTGTCAGGATCCATAGCCTTTGTGGTATCCAGTGCCTTCAGCCGTTTTTTTTATATCATGTGGAGTGAATTGAATTGGCTGCATACTGGCATCTGAGATAAGAACAAAGAACGAAGAACAAAGAAAATTACAGCACAGGAACAGACCTTTTGGCCCTCCAAGCCTGCGCCAACCATGCTGCCCGACTTAACTAAAACCCCCTACCCTTCCAGGGAGCATATCCCTCTATTCCCATCTTATTCATGCATTTGTCAAGAAGCCCCTTAAAAGTCACTACCATATCTGCTTCCACTACCTCCCCCGGCAACGAGTTCCAGGCACCCACCACCCTCTATGTAAAAAATCTGCCTCATACATCTCCTTTAAACCTTGCCCCTCGCACCTTAAACCTGTGCCCCCTAGTAATTGATTCTTCCACCCTGGGAAAAGGCTTCTGACTATCCACTCTGTCCATGCCTCTCATAATCTTGTAGACTTCTATCAGGTTGCTCCTCAACCTCTGTCGCTCCAGTGAGAACAAACCAAGTTTCTCCAACCTCGCCTCATAGCTAATGCCTTCCATACCAGGCAACATCCTGGTAAATCTTTTCTGTACCCTCTCCAAAATCTCCACATCTTTCTGGTAATGTGGCGACCAGAATTGAACACTATATTCCAAGTGCGGCCTAACTAAGGTTCTATAAAGCTGCAACATGATTTGCCAATTTTTAAACTCAATGCCCCGGCCGATGAAGGCAAGCATGCCCGTATGCCTTCTTGACTACCTTCTCCACCTGCATTGCCACTTTCAGTGACCTGTGTACGTGTACACCCAAATCCCTTTGCCAATCAATACTCTTAAGGGTTCTGCCATTTACTGTATATTTCCTATCTGTATTAGACCTTCCAAAATGCATCACCTCACATTTATCTGGATTAAACTCCATCTGCCATCTCTCCGCCCAAGTCTCCAACTGATCTATATCCTGCTGTATCATCTGATGGTCCTCATCGCTATCCGCAAATCCACCAACTTTTGTGTCATCCGCAAACTTACTAATAAAATCAGTTACATTTTCCTCCAAATCATTTATGTATATTACAAACAGCAAAGGTCCCAGCACTGATCCCTGAGGAACGCCACTTGTCACAGCCCTCCATTCAGAAATGCACCCTTCCACTGCTACCCCCTGTCTTCTTTGACCAGTTTTGTATCCACCTTGCCAGCACACTTCTGATCCCATGCGATTTCACCTTCTGCACCAGCCTGGGGACCACTGGAAGAGGCCGAGATGGATCATCCACTCAGCACTTCTAGCTGAAGATTGTTGTGAATGCTTCAGCCTTATCTTTTGTGCAGCTGTGCCGGGCTCCTCCATCTTTGAGAATAAGGCTCCCCTTCTAGTGAGTTATTTAATTATCCACCACCATTCACTACTGGGTGTGGCATTGCAGTAGAAAGTATTGTTTTTTAGGTCGATACTCTGGCAAAATCATATTTACTGCTTTATATTCCTCAACCAGCAAAATGGAAATTTGGAGCCCGGTCTGGCCCCGTTTGTATTCTGGAATTAATTGGAGGATGGAATACGTAAAGCAGTGATTTGGAACTGACGCAAGTCCTTAGACTTCTACCTGCCCATTTTCTTTTACTGGGGACCAGCCTATGTCAAATTTGGGACCAGAAAAATATATTTTAGGCATGATTTTTCTGCCGTGCTACGCTACTCAATCAACATAGCAGAGCGGGAAATTTCAGCAAGGTCCAAAAAATTGGATTCGTGTCTGACAGGTCGCGATTCTCCCGGGCCATTTTTTTGGACACAATCGGCTCACATGCACTGGGCGGGGGGGGGGGGGGGGGGGGGGGGGGGGGGGCCTGAGGGAGCAGAGCCTCACGGGGCAGGACCAGAAGAGTGGAACCAGATGGGGGCACTGGGGGGAGATAGAATGGGGACTCTGCATTGGGGGGTGGGGCTAGTAGGGGAAGCTGGCAATCCGGAGGCCGGCCATCAGGCAGGGGTCGGGATCGGCGATCGAGAGGCAGGCAATTGGGGCCAGCGACTGGAGAGGGTTCAAGTCTGGGCCGCTAATTGGGAGGCCAGCGATCGGAGAAGGAGTCAGGGCTGGCGGTCAGGAGGCCAGCAATTGGGAGACTGTCATTCGGAGCCAGCGATCGAAGGGGCTGGGGGGGCAATCAGGAGGCTGGCAATGTCTGGGCAGGCAGCCATTCCCATGGGAGAGAAGACCATGTCCAAAGGGGGAGGCTGTAAATAGATCTCCCAATATACTGGGAGATCGGGCGCATGCACGATGGCCCCCTGAGCACTCTGCTGCCAGCCTCTCTGGCAGGTTTAGGCTCCCCTACTGGTGTGATTCTCCTGATGGCCTCTGCACAGAGTGCCATAAATAATCAAGACTCCGCTCATCAAAAACTGGAGGTTTTCCCACCCGTTGGATACTTAGAGCTATCTTGGAAAAATCACCCCTTTCACTTTTGTACCAGCGTTGATGTAATTCAGCCAATCTGAAATTCTATGCTGTGAAGAGAACTATGAGAAGGCTCAAAGCCATTCATATAGATATGAGTATGTATATACATTTCACGGATAAGCAACAGACAGATATAATCTGCATACCATACCATTTACCTTCAATATAAGGAAAATACTGCAGGTGCTGGAATCTGAAACAGAGAATGCTGGAAAACTCAGCAGGTCAGGCAACATCTGTAGGGAGAGAGAATGTCTGTTTGCTCTCCCTGCAGATGCTGCCAGACCTGCTGAGTTCTTCCAGCTCTCTCTGTTTACTTCAATATAGATCGCCTGTAACCTATACTTTAGCGTGAACCCTATTGTAACAGAGATGGTACCCGCATGCTCTATCACCAACTAAAATAGGTCAACATAACACATAGTCAAGTGGCAAATGCAAGCTGTCATGTCATTCACACATATAAAGATTTATTTGGAGAAGAAAATGCCTTCAATGAATAACAATTAGAAATTTTCTGCTATTTAATCATGATTAGGTACTGTGATGTGGATGTGTACCTCATCTATTTTGAGTCTATTTGTATTCTTTCCCTGCCCCCATTTTCTCAACAAAGCGGCCTCCTTTAAGCAATGCACTTTGTGCATTCGGTGGGAAGGGGCGATTAGTTTGTTCTGAGGCACTGCTTTTGGCCAACTTCCAGGAAGCCATCAGGCGTGGACCTATTTTCCCATCATCCTTTGGGGAAGACCCCAAACCTCCACTTCCCATGCAGTGAAGCTAAGATCAGGTACTCCGCAGAGTGAAGAATTAAACATATGGCCAACTACCTCTTCACATTTTTATATTGTATATGTAATTCTGGACTATACATATGCAAATATTTCAACAAAAAAAACCCAGCCCACATCCCCGCCAACTCCAGCAGGCCCGATGCCATTTCACACTTGAACGAGCTTTGATTGGCATAAGGCAAGACTTCTGCCTGTCACCAGGAGGAAGTCCTGCCTTGGAGGGCAGGTGACCAATCAGATTAACCAACAACAGGAAGGTAGTCCCAGAGTGGCCATTGTTTCCAATGATATTACTGGGGCCAGAGAGTTGTAAGCCATCCGATTGGCTGGCAGCGTTCAGAGGTGGGACTTCCCCCATAGAAAAAGGTGGAAGAGAATATGTCCCGGGTGCATGAGGTCCATAATTATGTTTAAAGTTTATTTATTAGTGTCACAAGTAGGCTTACATTAACACTGCAATGAAGTGGGGGAAGTCCCACCTCTGTGGGCAGAAGTCTTACCAAATACAATTAGATTTTATTTGATTAATTATTGTCAAATATATTGGGATACAGTGTAAAGTATTGTTTCTTGCGCGTTGTACAGACAAAACATACCATTCATAGAGTACATAGGATGGAAGGAAAGGAGAGGGTGCAGAATATAGTGTTACAGTCATGGATAGGTGCAGAGAAAGATCAGCTGTGATAGGTCCATTCAAAAGTGTGATGACAGGGGAAGATGCTGCTCTTGAGTTGGTTGGTACATAATCTCACAAAGCCAGGGACACGGGTTTGATTCCCGGCATCTTTTTTCCGATGGAAAAAGGTGGAAGAAAGTATGTCCCGGGTGCATGGGGTCTGTGATTATGTTTAAAGTTTATTTATTAGTGTCACAAGTAGGCTTACATTAACATTGCAATGAAGTGACAGTGAAAATCCCCTAGTCGCCACTCTCCGACGCCTGTTCGGGTACACTGAGGGAGAATTTAACATGGCCAATGCACCTAACCAGCACATCTTTCAGACTGTGGGAGGAAACCAGAACACCCAGAGGAAACCCACACAGACACGGGGAGAACATGCAGACTTCGCACAGACAGTGACCCAAGCCGGGAATCGAACCCAGGTCCCTGGTGCTGTGAGGCAGCAGCGCTAACCATTGTGCCACCGTGCTGATTATGCTGGCTGCTTTTCTGAGGCAGCGGGAAGTGTAGACAGAGTCAATTACCAGCCTAACGGGGCAGGATTGCCCTCTGCCTTTTTTTGTTTTGCGGGGTGGGAGAGGAGGTGACTCTCAGCACTCCTGTCCAGCCCATAATTTCCGCCGACTGCAGAAGGTCGGGTGACATTGTGATTTAGTAACGAGAGCAGGTTGCTCATCATTCCGTGCCACAATACATGACCATTCTAAGTGAGAAACTCCACTTTGAGCGCACTGACTTTCCCTGTGCATTAAATTGAAGTTCATCACAAATCTGGAATCACTCAATGAAGGCAGAGCTGGGTCAATATTTACACAGCAAAGAAGATCTGTTACTCAAGGCAGCAGGACAGATTAAAAGAATTAGATTGTTGCGGACAACCAAGTGAACAAGTTATCCCGGCAACCTGACATAATGATTAAAGGAAAGCTGTGGCCCACATTGATTTAGGGTGAGGGAAATCAACTGGTGAAAAGATAATTAATTTGGGACTAAAAAAAAAATGATTCAAAGTCAAAATACAAAATGTGAATCAGGCCAGAAAGCACTGGAATAGAGTTCCAAGAAAAACAAAAGAGACGTCCTCCTGCGCTGAGTGAAGTTCAGATTTTTTTTATTATTAAATAGTAATTTAATTATAACGAGCGTGTTATTCCATTCAGTTTGGTGATAAATGAACAGGGAGAGTGCTTTCTCTCTCATTGCAAGTCGAGTTTGGCTATAGTAAACTTTTATCCTGCACATCTGATGTACTTGGCTCTATCACACTTCTCCGAAAGTTGTGCTTCGATATATCTGATGTCAGGTTTGATCCAATCAAATGCTCTGCTTTCTTGAATTGCCAGTAAGAGACAAATTGTACTTTAAAAGTTGGCCTATATTCTTCACCAAGAGTAATAAATCAGTATTGTAAAAATGTCGGTCAGAGAACTGTTTTTTTCTTCTTTCACCCCCGGAGGACAGTTTGCCAGAATCTGATAAATCATACACAGTGCAGATTTGTGCTAATATTCACATTTCTACTTGCCTCAGAACCCCTGATATCCTGCTTTAATTACGTTCAAATTTTATACCCTTTCTCATTGTTCGATTTAAATACGCTCTCAGTCCAGTCTCACATCGCTCGTATTGCCAGCGATATTTGTTGTATACTTTTTATTTTCCTTTTTAATGAATTTTGGATTTAGAAGGTGACCTGAAATTTTTATGGGTTTAGTGTGGCTTGGCATTAGTTCTGGAGAATTCTTGCATTTTCCATTTTGGGAATCTGGTGTCAGCATTTAGCATTCACTTGTCAAGTATAGTGTGGTTAAATACAAAATATTGCTGCTTTTAGTTTGTCCCACCAAAGTGATTCAACCGCAGACCCTACTGCACTGGTATAGCATTCATCTTTTTCCCACACCAGCTATCCTGCTGCTTCTCTGAATGAGTTTTCTAGAGGTCAAATAAGTTTTGTGTTATGGACTCATGCGTATTGGCAACTTGGTTCGATTGTCCAAACTGCAGCTTTTTTAAAAATTCACTTGTGGGACATAGGCGCCTCTGGCTGGCCAGCACTTACTGCCTATCCCTAGTTGTCCTTGGAGAGCAGTTGAATGTCAACTACATTGCTGTGGCTCTGGCGTCACATGTAGGCCAGACCAGGTAAGTACAGCACATTCCCTTCCTTAAAAGACATTAGTGAATCAGATACGTTTTTCCAACAATTGACAATGGTTTCATAGTCATCAGTAGATTCTTAATTCCAGATATTTTTTATTGAATTCAAATTCCACCGTCTGCCGTGGCGGGCTTCGAACACAGGTCCCCAGAGCATTAGCTGAGTTTCTGGATTAATAGCCTAGCCATAATACCACTAGGCCATTGCCTTCACTAAATTGTCCAAACTGAAGCTGGTGGATTGTGTCACAAATATCCAACAGGTTTGTTAGTGTCCTTTAAGGAATGAAACCTACCATTCTTAGCCAATCTAGCTTTTATGTGACTCCAATGGGTGACTCTTAATTGCTCTTTTTAGTGTATCAAACTGCCACAATAGCTTCAGGTGAGGGCAGATGTGGAAATAGTTGTTCTCAGAGATTCACTGCTCCGTAGATAGATTTGCAGAAATCACACAGGCATTTCTCCAGGGCTGCTAGCCTCAGCTGGGAATCCCAATGGTCCATTGAATCGGGGGTGTGGGCCAAATTGGGATTCCCACCGAGCGTCCAACCCGTTGCGTGTCAGCCCACCTAGAGTGGGCGAGAACCAGATCACTACTAATTTAAATATAATTACCAGGTTTGAGGCCAGATGTTCCAGCCTCCCGCTTTGTCCTGCACCCCTCCTTCTCCACCGCCCACCCCCCTCCCTCCCACCCCCAGCAGGAAGTCCAGTGGGTGCCAATCTCTCCTGGACCTTACAAGTGGGGAGCAGACACCATGGACTCCGAAGGGGGGAAAGGAGGTAAGTATTGCTTCCAACTGTGCTTATTAGCCCCTCTGCCCCTGCCAGGCTGCGGAGGGAGGGTCACCCAAGGGATGTGGTAGTTGGGGTGCTTGGGCTGCAGGAAGGGGTTGACCTCATGGCTTTCCCCTGGAATGGGGATCTAGTGGCTGGATTTGTCCTTCCTGCCTTGAGAAATATGGAAATCGCTCATAGGAAGGTGATTTCAGGCTACTTTCTGATTAAAATCTTTATTATTATCTATGTTCTGTAAAACCTTTGAAATGGCCTGGTCGCTTAAAAAATCTATGCGCTCTGAACACCTAGAATTCTTCATAATCACAGCACCACTTCATTGTACAGCAGGAATTGCCCTTGGTTGATTTCAGAAGCCCCAGGTGTTACACAACCTCTTTGATTACTTTGATTGACAGGAGATGTCAGTTTCACTAGGTTGCTTTCTCTCATAAGCTCCTTCTGCTATGAAAGCTCTTTGAAGCACTCTGATTGACGGGGCATTTAAATTTCAGTAGGGGGACCCTCCTTTCTAACTTGAATGAGCCCCAGCTGCACAGAAAGCTTCCAGAACCACTTTGATTGACAGCTCCAGAGCAGATGAAAGAGGGGATTAGCCAGGATTTGTTTACACAAGGAACTGATGTTCCATCAGCTGCTAAAAACTTTTCAAACCCACAGCTCCAGGGCAGTTCATTGTTCACCCCAGCAGTTCACGCTCCAGGAAGTCTGAAGTGCTTCATCTTTTGAGCTGCTACATTCTATAACCACAGTATGTTTTAACAGGCATTCCCTGTGATCTAAAGTGCCTACACGTGTGAGCAACTGCTGGTTCTAGCTGCAGTTTTTTTTTCGAACAGGCTTTCTCTTTGATCTGAAAACCTTCCTAGAAAGACCAAGTGTACTATCTGACTGCTTCTTTTTTCATAGTGGGTCTCTTTAAACTTCTTATGCCAGAACAACATGCCTGTGCTGGAGATTGTTGTCAGTCATATAAGAAGCTGACACAACTCAGAGATTATCCTCTAAGGGGTCCTCAATGAAGACCTTCCAATGGCAGTGACACCCTGGCAGTAACACCCCCCCCCCAAGCAATGACAGTATCACTGCCAATGTGTCACTACCAGGATGGCACTGGCAATGGGGGCTCTGATGGGGTGGAGTCTGAAGGGAGGGCTGAAGAAGGCAGGGCATTTTCTGCCCCCATATCAGACTGTCTCTCTTGTGTGGGGGGTTTGGATTGAGCACTCTGATTGTGGGGGGGAGGGGGACGGTGTCAGGCCAGGTCACTCTGATGCCTGCAAGGTGTGTTTGGGTGGGTGGTGAGGTTACATGAACATTTTAGTGGCATGGGAAGGTTGCCCCCTCTGTGCTGAAGGGTTGGGGGTGCTCCCCTACGTCTGTGGGCTTGGGGGTTGGTGTGCCTGGCACTGTACTCTGCGCTCAGATCTCTGTGAAACCAAACTTGCTGGCATGTTTCATATTTGGGATCTTTTGTAACCAAAGTCTGGTTGAATCCCACTTGGTTAACACTGCTAGTGCCAGCAGGAATCACTCCGGTTTTCCAACTGGCAGCAATACTTAGATGTTTTTCAGGAGAATCGTGGCCCACATCTCACTGACTGGCTCTCCATTGAAATGCATTAAAGTTATGTTTTTTTTAATAAAAGTGGTCCCACCGCTTGCATGCTGGAAAAGAACCAAAATAGCCACAATAATTGAGTCAAGTCATTTCAATTCTACATATTCTTTTAACAGTATGATAAATGTTAATTACTGCCAGCATGACTAAGTGTAACCAATGGTGAACCAATTGGCTAGCCACAGGAAATTTTGGCCATTGTTTTCATGCATCAGAAATACCTGGACATGTGTATTTGATGCAATCATGTCCAACTAACATTTTTAGAAGTTGCACCTCCTCACCCTCTCTAAAATTGATATTTAATCTGAGGAGAAAGCAACCAACTTTTAAAAGAAGTAATTTATAAAGATTTTAGTTGGATAGAAAATAGTAAACTGAGTTGTCAGAAGAGGGGGTGAATGGAAGGGAGGACAAGATAGGATGAGCCAAGTTAGTATTTTTATTTATTTTTTCTTATAATGTCACTCCAGCTATTTGAGCATACTTATTGATTTGCCCCTTTGTCATGATGTGGAGTTCATGATGTGGAGATGCCGGCGTTGGACTGGGGTAAGCACAGTAAGAAGTCTCACAACACCAGGTTAAAGTCCAACAGGTTTATTTGGTAGCAAATACCAAAAGCTTATGGTATTTGCTACCAAATAAACCTGTTGGTCTTTAACCTGGTGTTGTGAGACTTCTTACTATGATGTGGAGTTGCCAGCGTTGGACTGAGGAGGGCGCAGTAAGAAGTCTCACAACCCCAGGTTAAAGTCCAACAGTTTTATTTGGAATCACGAGCTCTTGGAGCGCTGCCCCTTCATCAGGTTAGTGATGAAGGAGCAGCGCTCCGAATGCTTGTGATTCCAAATAAACCTGTTGGACTTTAACCTGGTGTTGTGAGACTTCATATTGACCCTTAGTGTTAGGGGGATTAGTGGGATAAATATGTGGGGTTGCGGGGATAGGGCTTGAGTGGAATTGTTGTCGGTGTAGGCTCAATGGGCCGAATGGCCTTCTTTTGCACAGTAGGGATTCTAAGTTCTAATAGCAGCATCTCTGTCTGCCTCATAATGTTTGAGCTGAACATTGGCAAAAACCAGGAATACAGTTGTTTTTCTGGAAATGGCAATCTATAAATTAATGATGTTTTTTGTGCTAAGCGTAGGAAAAGATTTCCACTGTTCACTCTTTCTGGCCAAATCAAAAATTTGAGTACAAAGAGTTCGTTTACAATATGCCCAAGGAAATCTCTACCCCCTGGTGTGAGTTTTCCATTACTACAACAGACGAGGTTACACGTGGCCATTAGAACACTCAGTATATTGTCTTCAACATATTTTTGAAATATTTGTCAAAGTAAATGTCAAACACATTGGCTCTTCTACAGATGCAACTCACACGGTCCAATAAAATTCTGTCCACAAAGAGGAAGATTCATATACTCAGTCCACAGCATCAATAGCCAGAAGTTTATTGTTGCTGTAAATCTCCAGAATTTGTAGAGTACTTCTTTTTGAAAGTGCAGAGTCCCATAGCAATCTTTTTTTCCCTGCAGAAAATTTCATAACTGAGGAGGCATACCTGCCAAAATTTATGCTTCAAACTCAATCCATTTTGAAGATGGTTTTCTTACTTGTGACAGAGGTCACTGTAGTGAGGTCATCCTAAGGTTTCTTTGCTCTTATTTTGTTAGTTCCATTTTAATTAAACTGTCAGCGCACAGTTGAAGATTATAAGGATAAGTACAATCAGCGAAGACTGAGTGCCATGTGGAACCTGATAGTTCCTGAACTGCCAGGACCTCGGAACTGTCATGTCGAGGAAGGCAGCCAGTCAAAAATGAATAAAAGAACAATGTGTGGTTAGGCAATGCGAAGAGGGAATGCCTATAGGAGCAACACCACAGAAGCCTTTCGCAGGAGATTAAAAGGGTTGTGTGCAGTCCTTGATAGAGCTCATGGTTACTGGTCCATGGACTTGGGTGGGCCAGGGCCTTTTTTTCTCCGTGCATTTACTTACATTTGTTCTTCACATTAATTCCATAAAATAAACACAAGATGTTCCATGCTTGCAGGCACTCGGTATTGATCTCACTTGTACAATGTCAGCAGGATCTTCCATCGCTGTTCAACTGATTGGGGGTGGCTATTGTCAATGGAATTGGCAATAGGGGCAGGGAGTTATTCCAGCAGTTCCTTACCAATCACCACAGCTTGTGGATTTTTCTTTCAAAAAGTGGCACAGGCCATTGAATACTCAGCCCAGATGTGGGTGGAAGTGGACAGAATGGCATCATACAGCATATTTTCTTTTGATACCTCAATGGCAATGTTCATATGATGTGGAGATGCCGGCGTTGGACTGGGGTAAACACAGTAAGAAGTTTAACAACACCAGGTTAAAGTCCAACAGGTTTATTTGGTAGCAAAAGCCACACAAGCTTTCGAGGCTCTGAGCCCCTTCTTCAGGTGAGTGGGAATTCTGTTCACAAACAGAACTTATAAGACACAGACTCAATTTACATGAATAATGGTTGGAATGCCAATTCCATTGACAATTCGCATTCCAACCATTATTCATGTAAATTGAGTCTGTGTCTTATAAGTTCTGTTTGTGAACAGAATTCCCACTCACCTGAAGAAGGGGCTCAGAGCCTCGAAAGCTTGTGTGGCTTTTGCTACCAAATAAACCTGTTGGACTTTAACCTGGTGTTGTTAAACTTCGTACAATGTTCATATGTCCAGTGTTGCTTTGATATTGAGGGTGGCATTTATATTTGCAAGAGTCCACCAAGAAACAAGTGTGACAGTGATGTTTTAAACTTTTAATACCAAAGTGCTTGCGACCTATCTAGTAACCACCTTTTTGTGTGTGTGCGTGTGTGCGTGCGTGTCTGTGTTCTGCATGTGTGGGCGTTGTTGCAAATACATTCTGCATATTGAGCAATAAACATTAATCTTTCTTTTTAAAATCCGACGAGAAAACCTGCCATTTTTCTGTTCTTGAGAGTTACAACATTCAGGAGGTTAAAACATTCAAAACACATCTATCTTCAGCCAACGCAAAGGTTAGGAAAGGTGGGACCATCCTACCATCTCTGCCCTGTCTGTAACACTATTTCATTGAGCCTTGGAGGCCTCTGCCCTCCTGGCATGGGCAGCTTGCTCCACTGGTCATTAGCCCAAAAACTACTCGGCAGAATTTCAGCTGAACCTTGCGCAGTTCCTTCAGCCCTGCACGAGATTTAACAATGCATTTTCTTAAGTATAAGGAAACTTTAGTAAACTCAGTGATTATAAGCTCCCAAAGGGATCCGTGCTATAAAAGAACAAGCTTTGGAGAATTAGCACTACAGTGCTGTAGGTCAATTTGCAAACACGATCCCTCACTGTATGACTTCCCAGAAAGGAGGGAGGATCATTGAATTGTGTATAATATTTCTTGAAGATAACAGGGCTAGGTTTTGCAAGTTGGGATGTCATGGGAGCAATTATCTGATTCTCAGAAATGAGTATAAGAAATAGGAGCTACAGTAGGCCATACATTCTGGTGAACCTGCTCTGCCTTTCAGTGTGGTCATGACTGACATTGGGCTTCTATTCCACTTTCCTGTCTGCTTCCCAGATCACTAGATTCCCTGAGAGACCAAAACTCTGTCAATGTCAGCCTTAAATATATTTAATAATGGAACATGCAGCATACATATGAGATAGTACAGAATTCCAAAACTTCACAACCTTTTGAGCAAAGAAATTTCTCATTATCTTAGCACTAAATGATGATCCCCTTATCCTTTTTATTTTATTCATTCATGGGATGTGGGCGTCACTGGCTGGACCAGTATTTATTGCCCATCCCTAGTTGCCCGAGGGCATTTAAGAGTCAACCACATTGTTGTGGGTCTGGAGTCACATGAAGGCCAGACCCAGGTAAGGATGACAGATTTCCTTCCCTAAAGGACATTAGTGAACCAGATGGGTTTTTACGACAATCGACATTGGTTTCATGGTCATCATTAGACTTTTAATTTCAGATTTTTATTGAATTCAAATGTCACCATCTGCTGTGGTGGGATTTGAGCCCAGGTCCCCAGAGCATTATTCTGGGTCTACTGGATTGCTAGTCCAGTGACAATTCCATTATGCCACCGTGATGCGCTATTCAGACACGAGGCTTGAAGCTCAGTAAATGAAAGGCTTTTATTTACTGTTAACGAAGCTACCAGAACTTATATACACTATCCCAGACTGAAGGGGTCCCGGCCAGAGCAGGGACTCTTATACCTCTCCCAGGAGGCGGAGCCTGACTGGGATGTGCCACAACATGACAGTACAAAGGTGTAACAACCCCACCCTAACCCCAACAGCAACAATAGCACAACCCAACAGTAACATATGTACATCCTTGTAGTACTGGCCAGCCCCTGGCTCAGCACTATCCAGTGGGAACCAACGATGGCTCACCACATTCACCCCTCCTTTGAGAACAAAGGCCGGCGGGGTACAAAAACAGAATAAAGTGTCAGCAGTCTATAAGTTCAGACGGTCAGGGGGACCGCACCGTCGTTGTGACCTCCTCAATACCGGCGGTGACACCGGAGTCGGCACTTGCGGTGGCGTTCTCCCCAAGGCGGCGTCCAGCTGTTCTTCCACGGACTCACAGGCCGGTTGACCCTGAGGTGACGGTAGTCCAGGGGATCCTGACACGCCCTGCGGTGGCGACCATCTTCTGGGCTCAGGCAAGCTGTACATGGGAGTAAAATGGTTATGCAATGGTCCCGATGCTGCCCGCGCTGTGTCCGGGGAAGAAACAAGAGATAAAGGGTTTGTTACAGGGGGTATGGGAGCGACAGGGGTTGCTACGTCCCCTGCTGGCGCCAGGTCTCGGATCGAGACCGTGTCCTCTCGCCCGTCAGGGTATGCCACATAGGCATACTGAGGGTTGGCGTGGAGGAGATGGACCTGTTCGACCAACAGGTCGGACTTGCGGGCCCTTACATGTCGCCGCAGGAGGACGGGTCCTGAGTACGTCAACCAAGACGGTAATGAGGTCCCCGAGGAAGACTTCCGAGGGAATGAGAACATCCTCTCGTGGGGAGTAGCATTGGTTGCCGTACACAGGAGGGAGCGAATAGAATGGAGCGCATCAGGGAGCACCTCTTGCCAACGGGAGACTGGAAGACCTTTTGACTTCAACGCCAGTAAGACAGCCTTCCAGACTGTAGCATTCTCGCGTTCCACCTATCCATTACCCCTAGGGTTGTAGCTCGTGGTCCTACTAGAGGCAATCCCGTAGGAGAGCAGGAATTGCCTCAAGTCATCGCTCATGAACGACGAGCCCCTGTCGCTATGGATGTAGCCGGGGTACCCGAACAGGGTAAAGAGATCACGGAATGCCTTGATAACCGTGGCAGCGGATGTATCAGAGCAGGGAACAACAAAAGGGAACCGAGAGTACTCGTCAATGATATTGAGGAAGTACACATTCCGATCTGTTGAGGGAAGGGGGCCCTTAAAATCGACACTCAGTCTCTCGAAGGGACGAGTGGCCTTGACTAAATGTGCCCGGTCAGGTCGGTAAAAGTGCAGTTTGCATTCCGCGCAAACCCGACAGCTCCTTGTTACTGACCTAACGTCCTCCACCGAGTAAGGCAGGTTGCGGGCTTTTATAAAGTGGTAGAGCCGAGTGACCCCAGGATGGCACAGGTCATTATGGAGGGCGTGCAAACGGTCCTCCTGTATACTGGCGCATGTTCCACGCGAGAGGGCATCCGAGGGCTCATTGAGTTTCCCTGGACGATACATGATGTCGTAGTTATAGGTGGAGAGTTCAATTCTCCACCGCAAGATCTTGTCATTCTTGATCTTGCCCCTCTGCGTGTTGTTAAACATGAACGCCACGGACCGCTGGTCCGTGATCAGGGTGAACCGTTTTCCCGCCAAGTAATGGCGCCAGTGCCTGACGGCCTCCACAATGGCCTGGGCCTCCTTTTCCACCGCTGAATGCCGGATTTCGGGGCCTTGGAGGGTGCGGGAAAAAAATGCGACGGGCCTGCCCGCCTGGTTAAGTGTGGCGGCCAGGGCGAAATCAGATGCATCGCTCTCCACCTGAAAGGGGATGGACTCGTCTACAGCGTGCATCGTAGCTTTCGCGATGTCGGCTTTCAATTTATCGAAGGCCAATCAGGCCTCTGGCGTTAAGGGAAAAGTCGTGGACTTAATGAGCGGACGGGCTTTGTCCGCGTAGTTAGGAACCCACTGCGCATAATAGGAGAAGCCTAAGCATCTTCTCAGTGCTTTTGCACTAGCAGGTAAGGGAAGTTCAGAAAGGGGGCGCATACGGTCTGGATCAGGGCCAATGACCCCGTTTTCCACCACGTATCCTAGGATGGCTAAACGGCGCGTACGAAACACACACTTCTCCCTGTTGTAGGTCAAGTTCAGGCGAGATGCAGTGCGTAGGAAGTTCAGGAGGTTCGTGTCATGGTCCTGCTGGTCATGGCCGCAGATGGTGACATTATCCAGGTACGGGAAGGTAGCCCGCAGCCCGTTCTGGTCCACCATTCGGTCCATAGCACGCTGGAAGACAGAGACCCCATTGGTGACACCAAAGGGAACCCTGAGAAAGTGATACAAGCGACCATCCGCCTCAAAAGCCGTGTATTGTCGGTCCTCTGTGCGAATGGGGAGTTGGTGGTAGGCAGACTTGAGGTCTATGGTGGAGAACACCCGGTACTGCGCAATCTGATTGACCATATCAGATATGCGCGGGAGGGGGTACGCATCCAGCTGCGTATATCGGTTAATGGTCTGACTGTAGTCAATGACCATCCGGGGTTTGTTCCCGCTCTTGACCACCACGACCTGCGCTCTCCACAGACTAGCACTGGGTTGTATGATCCTTTCTTTGAGGAGCCGCTGAACCTCAGATCTAATGAAGATCCGATCCTCAGTGCTGTAACACCTACCGTTAGTCGCGATGGGCTTGCAGCCTGGCACAAGATTCTGGAACAAGGAGGGTGTGGTGATCTTCAGCGTCGAGAGGCTGCAGGCAGGGCGCGTTGGGCAATTTGGAGGCTGCTGCTGTTTTCCCACTGCCAGTGAAGGGAGTGGCCCACCGTACTGTAGGATTACACTCCTCAAGTGGACCATGAAGTTTAGTCCGAGAAGTATTGGCGCGCAAAGATACGGCAACACAAGGAGCTTGAAACGCTCGTAAACTGTGCCTTGCACCTTCAAGGTTACCACGCAACTCCCTAGCACGGCAACAGACCGGGACCTTGATGCCATAGAGATTGTCTGTTTGGCAGGTTGAATCTGGAGTCCACACCACTTCACAGTGTCCGGGTGGATAAAGCTCTCAGTGCTCCCGCTGTCAAACAGACAATAAATCACGTGGTCATTTACCTGGATATTCATCATAGATTTTTCAAGTCTATGAGGCTTGGCCTGGTCCAGGATGATCGACGCCACCGTTGGTTCATGAGCACCACTGCAGGCAGCTGAAGTCGATGAGGAGGACCCCTGCTGGTCGTTCGTGGTCAGTGTCGACCAACATGGCTGCCCCCATGAGTCGCATGTGGGTGAGGGCGCCAAACTCAGCGACCCCTGGTGGTCATGCTCCTCCGACTCCGTCGACCATAATGGCGTCGTCCTGGTCTCGCACGTGGACGAACCCCGCAACGACTTCGACGACGAAGACCCGAGCTCTGAAGAATCGCAGGCCGCACTGCCGTTCCTGGGTTTAGATCGGCACACTTGTGAATAATGCCCTTTTTTACCGCATACGGTGCACAACACAGCTTTAGCGGGACACTTTTGCCGAGTATGCTTCGCTCCTCCACAGAAATAGCACCGCGGGCCGCCCGGGGCTGCTGCCATTGTCTGGCCCGAATGGGAGCACGCCATTACACAGCATTTCGAACCCGAGGGATGAGGAGGGATTTGCGACTGCTCCTGCCACGTTGTCTCCACATGGTCCTCCGGCTATAATACTAAGCTTTTGGAGGCCGACTCGAGCATCTCTGCTAACTCGATGGCCTTTGTAAGATTAAGGTTACCCTTCTCCAACAGTTTAAGTCGAATGTACGACGATCCGACCCCGGCCACAAACGCATCTCGGGCGAGGTCGTACATGCTCTGCTCAGCCGACACAGTTTTGCAGTCACAGCCCCTGGCTAGCTGTAGGAGCTCGTTCGCATAGTCCTCCATCGTTTCGCCAGACTGCCGTCGTCGAGTGGCTAGGAGGTAATGAGCGTGTATCTCATTAGGTGGTTTGGTATAGCGCTTCTTCAGAAGCTCGAGGGCCTTAGGATAATCGGTGGCCGCACAGATCCCGAGGTAGACAGTGTCGCTTACCCTCGCATGGATGACCCGGAGTCTGTCATCATCTGTGGTGACCGCTGCGGAGTCTGCCAGGTAGTCTTCGAAACACTTCAGCCAGTGGTCGAAGGTGTTAGAAGCGCCCACCGCACGTGGATCTAGCGTAAGGCGTTCCGGCTTCAGAATTTGCTCCATACTCTCTCTCTTTTTTTTTGACGAGAGTTTAACGACAGTAAATAAAATTGATGCGCTATTCAGACACGAGGCTTGAAGCTCAGTAAATGAAAGGCTTTTATTTACTGTTAACGAAGCTACCAGAACTTATATACACTATCCCAGACTGAAGGGGTCCCGGCCAGAGCAGGGACTCTTATACCTTTCCCAGGAGCGAAGCCCGACTGGGATGTGCCACAACACTACAGTACAAAGGTGTAACAACCCCACCCTAACCCCAACAGCAACAATAGCACAACCCAACAGTAACATATGTACATCCTTGTAGTACTGGCCAGACCCTGGCTCAGTACTATCCAGTGGGAACCAATGATGGTTCACCACACACCGCCTCCCCAGAGACTGTCCTGAGACTGTGGGCAGGGTTTTCTGGCCGCGCTTGCCCTGAAACCGAAAAACACCACCCGAGGTCAATGGACTTTTCCATGGTCCACCCCTCGTGCGCTACAATTTCCATGGCGGGTGGAACAGGAAAATTTACCCCTATGTCTCTATGTTCTGGGTTCTCCAGCTGAGGAAGCAACATTATAGTGTCTATCCTGTCAATCCCCTTCAGAATCTTGTATGTTCCTTTGAGATCACCTCTCATTCTTCTAAACTACAGAAAATAAATACGCAATCTCAGCATCTTTATCATAAGACAATCTTTTTATTCCAGGAACAATCTATTGAACATTTGCTGCACTGCCTCTAATTCAAGTGTATCCTTCTTTAAATATAGAGACCAAAACTGCACATAGTGGGCCTGATTTTACCATCGGGTTGTGCCCGATTTCGGACACGGAAATTTGGTAAAGTCAGGCGTGAAGCGATAGCGCGATCCGTGCCCACCTCCGCACCATTTCCCCCTTTACCAAGGCCTGAAAATGGCTGCGATCAAGACCGTGCCCGAAACAGGCACGATGGCCATTTAAATGCATTTGCATGCATTTAAATTGACTTCATGGACTGCAGGCCCAAACTTACTGGCACTTCCCCCTTCACCACCACATCCACCCATCCAGAATCGGAGCAAAACAGACATGTTCCACAAAAGACCGATTCGGATACTCCAGTTAGTGAAGAGGTAAGTGTCGAGCGTCCAACTATTCTCTGCTTGAGATCGGTGGGATGGGGGGGGGGGGGGGGGGGGGGTGGGGGGGGGGGGTGGGGGGGGGGGAACGGGGGAGGATCCACTGCCACTCTGCCTGTGATCAGTGAGGGGGAAGGGGGGTCCACTGCCACTCTGCCTGTGATCAGTGAGGGGAAAGGGGGTCCGCTGCCACTCTGCCTGTGATCAGTGAAAGGGAAGGGAGGTCTGCTGCCACTCTGCCTGAGATCAGTGAGGGGGAAGGGGGGTCCGCTGCCACTCTGTCTGAGACCAGTGAGGGGAAAGGGGGTCTGCTGCCACTCTGCCTGTGATCAGTGAAAGGGAAGGGGGGTCCGCTGCCACTCTGCCTGAGATCAGTGAGGGGGAAGGGGGGTCCGCTGCCACTCTGCCTGAGATCAGTGAGGGGGAAGGGGGGTCCGCTGCCACTCTGCCTGAGATCAGTGAGGGGGAAGGGGGGTCCGCTGCCACTCTGCCTGTGATCAGTGAAAGGGAAGGGAGGTCCGCTGCCACTCTGCCTCTGATCAGTGAAAGGGAAGGGAGGTCCGCTGCCTCTCTGCCTGAGATCAGTGAGGGGGAAGGGAGGGTCTGCTGCCACTCTGTCTGAGATCAGTGAGGGGGAAGGGAGGGTCTGCTGCCACTCTGTCTGAGATCAGTGGGGGGGGAAGGGGATGTCCGCTGCCACTCTGCCTGAGATCAGTGAGGGGGAAGGGAGGATCTGCTGCGTCTGTCTGAGATCAGTGGGGGGGGGGAAGGGGATGTCCGCTGCCACTCTGCCTGTGATCAGTAAAAGGGAAGGGAGGTTCGCTGCCACTGTGCCTGAGCTCAGTGAGGGGGAATGGGAGGGAGGGGCCCATGATCGGTCTGGGTGGTGGAGGGAGTGGGGGGATAAGGGGGTCAGTAATGTTGTGGGGTTAGGGCAATGTCTCTGGGGGCCAGGTGGAGGCATTATCCGGCCTGGGAGCGACGTGGCAAGGGAGGCGCATTCTATCATTTTTTATTGCGCATGTGCAGTTGGATGCACCGATCGGAGCTGCTGGATTTTGGGCGCATTAAGCCCGACCCATAAGCTTCTGCCGTGCGATTCGGAATTGCTGATATTTTTGCAGACAGGGTGCGTATGGGGGTGCCTGAGAACAGATCTAAAAATTGGATCTGAAACACTCCCAGTTTCAAGTCCGCCCAGCACTTAAAATCAAAATGGAAAAAAAGGGCCCAGTATCTCAGCAAAGCTTCACACAAATCCTCGATTTTTCTACTCTAATCCCCTAGCAATAAAGGTTACCGTGCCAATTGCCTCCTAATTGCTTGCTATACCTGCATGCTAAATGTTTGTGTTCTTTGTATGAGTGCATCCAATCCCTCTGAAGATCAAAACTTACAAATTACATAGCTTTTAAAAATAGATTACTTTTTCATTCTTGCAACCAAAGTGAATAATATCACACTTCCCCAAATTATACTCTATCTGTCACCACGTCTCCCACTCATATAACCTGTCTCTATCTCTTTGCAGCTTCCTTGTGTCCTCCTCACAGTTTACATCCCCACCTAGTTTTGTATCATCATCCAATTTAGATACATTACTTTTTGTCTAAGTCATTAATGCAGATTATAAGTAACTGAAGCCCCAGTACTGATCCTTCTGACACTCTGTTAGTGACAGTCTGTCAATTAGAAATGCCCCATTTATCCCTACTCTTTGCTCCTGTTCTTTATCCAATCATCTGTCCATGCTATTTATTACCTGCAAAGCTAAGGGCCCCTATCTTGCCTATTAACCTTTTGTGTGGCATGTTACTGAATGTTTTTCAGAAATACTAGTATACTACATCTACTGGTTCCCCTTTATCTACCCTACTAGTTATTCTCAAAAAAACTCTAATAAATTTGTCAAGCAGGATTTCCCTGTAACAAAACCAAAGTGATAATTATACTATGATTTTCTAAGTGCATTATTAGAACTTCCTAAATAATAAATTCCAGCACTTTCCTGGGGTCTGATATCAGATTAATTTTATTATTCCCTGGTTTCAGGCCATTGAAGCACCCGAGGGGGTGCGGGGCATGGCTGGACTGTACCCATGGGCAATGCCAGCCTGGCACTATCCAGCAGGCACCCTGGGCACTGTCCACTGAACACCATAACTGTGTCAGGGGCAGTGCCAAAGGGGTGGGGCCTGAGTGGAGATGGGGCCTGTGTCACGGTGGGGTTGTAATGGGGTGGAGTAAAGGGGGAGCTCCGTAGGAGGAGGAGGAAGCTTTGCAAGGGTGAACAGCGGAGGAGAGGGAGCGCTGCAGATGGGGGTGATCAGCAGGGGTGGGGATTTGTGGGGGTGCTCTGTAGAGTTGGTGATTGGCGGAAGAGAGGGAGCATTGCAGATGGGGGGGTGATCGGTGAGGAGGAGCTCTGCAGACAAGGTGGTGATCAGTGGAGGGGGGGGAGCCCTGCAGACGGGGGAGGTGATCAGCAGGGTGGGGGGGAGGGACTGGAACAGGGAGCAATTAACAGGCTGCAGGGGTGTGGGTGGGCTGATGTCCATGGGGCATGTGGGGGGGATGTGGCAGGAGGTCTCAGAGTTCACTGGAAGATTGGGTGCCTGCACAATGGTGCCACAAGCGCTCTGCAGCTGGCTTCACTGGTAAGCTTAGGCTCTGCACTCCCCCCCACTCCCCTCCCCGCCCCCAGCACTGGCGAGAATCGCATTGGGGCTCTTATTTTGCACTGAGTGCCATAAGATTGTGACTCACAGATTGCTGAACAAACGGCACCATTCTCCCCCATTTTCTCACTTGTTCTGCACTTAGAAATTTTTCCGTAAGATAGCACCCATAAGCTTTGGAAATCCCAGGCTAGTCAACCAAAATTGCTGCTTCCTGATTTACTTCACCACTCCAGTGCTTTTTAACCCTGATGGTGCCCCGCACAATGCACCTTGCCCCTTCACCTTTAATACAAATGCCTTTTATGGTTTGTTTAAAAGCAAGTTGGACCAAAGATATCTATTGCAATCAAAATAAATTTAATATGCAGTGAAACTGCCATGTTGTTGGAAAGGCATGTACACCTGAGCCGATGCTTCCACTGGTGGGGCATTCTCGGACGAGAGGTCAGAGGATAAGGGGTAGCAAATTTAAAACAGATTTGAGGAGAAACTACTTCTCCCAAAGGGTTGTGAATCTGTGAAATTCGCTACCCCAAAGTACGGTGGATGCTGGGACAGTGAGTAAATTTAAGGAGGAGTTAGACAGATTTTTAATTGGTAATGGGTTGAAAGGTTATGGGGAGAAGACACAAAAGTGGGGATGAGGAGCATATCAGCCATGATCGAATGACGGAGTGGACTCGATGGGCCAAATGGCCTAATTCTGCTCCTATATCTTTTGAACTTATGAACTTATGACCACTGCATTGACGAAGAACAAAGCAGCGATGAGGCAGACTGAGGGACTTCAACACAGGCAGAAAAAAATGAAGGGAAGAATAAAAAGGAGAAATAAGGAGAAAATTGAGAGTTGGTAGAATGGAAAAATGGGAGAAATGTACAAAAGGAAGATAGATAAAGAAAAGCAGAGAAAAATAGGGAGTGAAAGTAAGAAAACAAAAGAGGAAAGCATTATGAAAATACCCTGAAAATTTCAAAGGCAAATTACAAATTTATGATAAAAGAAAGGGCTGAGGGAAGGCAATGTGGCTAAAACTGAGGAAAGACAAAACAGACAATAAAGCAGTCAGCACAGATGCAGACAAAATAGTTTTAGAGGACAGGGGGTGGTCTAGAAATAGGGGTCATAGTTTCAGGATAAGGGGTAGACCTTTTAGAACTGAGGTGAGGAGAAATTTCTTCACCCAGAGGATGGTGAACATGTGGAATTCACGACCACAGAAAGTAGTTGAGGCTAAACGTTGTCTGATTTCAAGATTTTTTGCAAAAGGGGCTTTTCTAAGATGGCGCTGGAGTGAGGCGACTTCTTACAAGTTGTGCCCAGCACACCTTCTAATTCTATCTTTTACTCTTGTTCTATGCTTCTAAAACTTCATTCTAACTCTTTTAAATTCTCTAACAATGCTTTCATTCAATCGCTAACAGATTTGGTGATCCTTAGGACCCTGGAGACACCCAACCCGACTGATCTGAAATTGACCAGGACCAGCTGCCCAGGTGTGTGCAGCAGCCGGCCCTGCAGTCCCAGAGCTGGGGATTTCTCCACACCGGCTTCCAGAGATCAGGAAAACACCCTAGAAGCCTGGGCCTTCACTTGGAAGACTCCTAGAGCCCAGGAAAATGATTCCCCTCCAATTCAATTTGATTTTCAAGTTTGCTGATGAGACCATGGTAGTGGGTCGGATCTCAAACAATGACGAGACAGAGTACAGGAATGAGGTAGAGAATCTGGTGAACTGGTGCGGTAACAATAATCTCTCCCTCAATGTCAACAAAACAAAGGAGATTGTCATTGACTTCAGGAAGCGTAAAGGTGAACATGCCCCTGTCTACATCAACGGGGACGAAGTAGAAAGGGTCGAGAGCTTCAAGTTTTTAGGTGTCCAGATCACCAACAACCTGTCCTGGTTCCCCCATGCCGACACCATAGTTAAGAAAGCCCACCAACACCTCTACTTTCTCAGAAGACTAAGGAAATTTGGCATGTCAGCTACGACTCTCACCAACTTTTACAGATGCACCATAGAAAGCATTCTTTCTGGTTGTATCACAGCTCGGTATGGCTCCTGCTCTGCTCAAGACCGGAAGAAACTACAAAAGGTTGTGAATGTAGCCCAATCCATCACGTAAACCAGCCTCCCATCTACTGACTCTGTCTACACTTCCCGCTGCCTCGGCAAAGCAGCCAGCATAATTAAGGTCCCCACGCACCCCGGACATTCTCTCTTCCACCTTCTTCCTTCGGGAAAAAGATACAAAAGTCTGAGGTCATGTACCAATCGACTCAAGAACAGCTTCTTCCCTGCTGCCATCAGACTTTTGAATGGACCTACCTTGCATTAAGTTGATCTTTCTCTATACCCTAGCTATGACTGTAACACTACATTCTGCACTCTCTCATTTCCTTCTCTATGAATGGTATGCTTTGTATAGCACGCAAGAAATAATACTTTTCACTATATGCTAATACGTGTGACAATAATAAATCAAATCAAATCAAAATCAAAGAAGAAATTAGATTTAGCTCTTGGGGCTAAAGGGATCAAGGGATATGGGGGGAGTAGGGGGATCAGGATATTGAATTCGATGATCAGCTATGATCAAAATGAATGGCGGAGCAGGCTCAAAGGGCTGAATGGCCTACTCCTGCTTCTAGTTTCTATATTTCTGTCTCTTAAAACAGCCAAGTGATAATTAATAAGTTAATCTGTTTTGTTGGTGTTGGCTAAGGGTTAAATGTTGGCCAGAAAAGTCCCCATTCTTGCTCTAATAGTGGCATGGATTATTACATCCACTATAAAGAGCTTTGACTTAACAACTTATCCAAAAGCCAGCACCTCCAATAATGTAGTATTCCCTGGGTACAGTGTCTGCCTAAGTTCTGTGCACAGGTCCTGGAGTCGGTCTTCAGGCCAAAACCCTCTGATAGGATGGAAGCAAGTAACTCCAACTGAGCCAAGGTTGCCATCTGGCTACTTTGTAAACATGACTTAGGAACTCTTGCATGATGGGGCTGGATTAGACTTTCCTCATGTTCAGGAATCCCAGTGGGTGGAGAATTGTCAAAGAAATGCATACTGGTTCTGATCAACCATCACCATCTGGATAACCATTTCTCTTCACAGCAGGATCCAAAAATGGACCTACAGCATTGCAGGCCAGATGTGTAAAAGAGAACAGAACAGGCCTGGTACATCAGGAATTCTTTTTGAACAATTTTTAATACGTCCATCCCAATAAAGATGCTTTATTGGAGGGCAAAGCAAAGGAATATGGAGGGGCACAAGAGAACATGCAGAGGTTTTGAAGGCCACATGATCAGGTTCCAAGACCCACTTCATGCATTAAAGCTCCAAAAATAGAACAAAAGGCAACCAGAAGAATTTTGAGAGAGAAGTCATTCTTTGGGGATTGCGGGTTCAGAGTGGGTGTTGTTTCAAGGGGTAAGTTTATATATAAATGTTGTGATTTCCTTTCCACATAACTTTAATTAACCATGCATTTGTTACGCAATAAATTACATTTTGGTGGTCATGGAGTCATTACGGTACAGAAGAAGGCAATTCGGCCCATCCATTCCATGCCTGGTTATCTATAGCACAATCCAATCAATCCCATTCCCCTGCATTGTCCCCAGTGCATGTACATTTTTTCCCATTCATGCCTTTCCAATTTCCTTTCGAAATTGCTCATCACCTCCAGTTGCCCTTACAGAGGAATGGATTGAGATCTGGAGTAGCTCAGAAGATTTGGTACAAAAGTCCATAATTTTGTAGTGGTTGTTAATTGGTTGTATTTTGTTTTATTAACTGTAAAAATGGGCCATTCAGCAGGATTCAGTTACTAAATCGTGAAATATGTATATTGACCAGTGACGGTAATCTTGCGGTAGACTGTGGTATATGTGGTTGAATCTTACATTTCCACATGTCATAAGGTCTTATTGGCAACCTTGTAAAAAGGGCCTGAGCCATTTGGTCACCATGCAAGCTTGATGCTGAAATAGAGTGCATCAGAGACACCATGCAGTATAATGGCTAGTCCGACCAGATCATTTCACACTATATAAAGAACAAAGAACAAAGAAACTACAGCACAGGAACAGGCCCTTCAGCCCTCCAAGCCTGCACCAACCATGCTGCCTGACTTAACTAAAACCCCCAATCCTTCCAGGGACCATATCCCTCTATACCCCCTGTTGTAGGTAAATAATACCTCTGAGACTAGTCGTGAGTCAAAGTACAGTGGTTTATTTTCACAAGCTTGTGGGAGAAGTCCGATTCCTAACACGGTCTCCAGACTTCTCGCCGAATACAAGTTCAGAACAAATACTTATACATATATTTTCACCCCTGGTCACGTCCGCATTTTCTCACGATTATTGCTGCCTCGGCGGTTCTGTCCTTCACGTAGTCCGTGTAATCGTAGCCATCTCAAGGCTGTCTGTTCTGTCGCCTCTATGTGGCGGACATCTGTGGTTTGTTTATCCAGCATACAAGATTATAAGTTTGCACAAACAAGTTAACTGAAGTACAGGGGTCTATATAACAATTTATATCGGTAAGGATAAAATAGTATATAATGAATATATATGAATCTATTATTATACGATCACAGAAGGCATGCATGTAAGCTCCACCATGTTAAACAGAAGTACATAATATAAAAGAACACAAAATGGATTCTAGCTTATACTAGCTGGGTTAGCCACATTCCTGAACACAATTAGCTGGGAAAATCATAAGCTTGTGTACCACAGCAGGGACAGCTGCTTCTCTTATCTGTTTTTTGGATACACAAAAACAAGTTCTACAGACACGAAAACAAGTTCTACAAAGCTATAAGTATTACAAAGTTCCGGTTTCAATGCTTTGCACAAATCTTAAGTGTTACGAAGTTCATTAACCCGTTCCCTTCTTCACCATCCTATTCATGTATTTGTCAAGACACCCCTTAAAAGCCACTACCATATCCGCTTCCACTATCTCCCCCAGCACCGAGTTCCAGGCACCCGCCACCCTCTGTGTAACAAATCTGTCTCGTACATCTCCTTTAAACCTTGCCCCTCGCACCTTAAACCTGTGCCCCCTAGTAATTGACTCTTCCACCCTGGGAAAAAGCTTCTGACTATCCACTCTGTCCATGCCTCTCATAATCTTGTAGACTTCTATCAGGTCGCCCCCTCAACCTCCGTCATTCCAGTGAGAACAACCCAAGTTTCTCCAACCTCTCCTCATAGCTAATGCCCTCCATACCAGGCAACATCCTGGTAAATCTTTTCTGTACCCTCTCCAAAGCCTCCACATCTTTCTGGTAGTGTGGCGACCAGAATTGAACACTATATTCCAAGTGCGGCCTAACTAAGGTTCTATAAAGCTGCAATATGACTTGCCAATTTTTAAACTCAATGCCCCGGCCGATGGAGGCAAGCATGCCGTATGCCTTCTTGACTACCTTCTCCACTTGCGTTGCCACTTTCAGTGACCTGTGTAGCTGTACACCCAAACCCCTTTGCCTATCAATCTATCTGTATTAGACCTTCCAAAATGCATTACTTCACATTTGTCCGCATTAAACTCATCTGCCATCTCTCCGCCCAAGTCTCCAACCGCTCTACATCCTGCTGTATCCTCTGATGGTCCTCATTACTATCCACAAATTCACCAACCTTTGTGTCGTCCGCAAACTTACTTATCAAACCAATCTTTCTCCAAATCATTCATATATATTACAAACAGCAAAAGTCCCAGCACTGATCCCTGAGAAATGCCACTTGTCACAGCCCTCCATTCAGAAACACACCCTTCCACTGCTACTCTCTGTCTTCTTTGACCGAGCCAGTTTTGCCTTGCCAGCTCACATCTGATCCCATGCAACTTCACCTTCTGCCCCAGTCTGCCATGAGGGACCTTGTCAAAGGCCTTACTGAAGTCCATGTAGACAACATCCACTGCCCGACCCTCATCAATCATCTTCGTCACTTCCACAAAAAACTCGATCAAGTTAGTGAGACACAACCTCCCCTTCACAAAACCATGTTGCCTCTCACTAATAAGTCCACTTATTTCCAATTGGGAATAAATCCTGTCTCGAAGAATTCTCTCCAATAATTTCCCTACCACTGATGGAAGGCTCACCGGACTGTAATTACCTGGATTATTCTTGCTACCCTCCTTAAACAAAAGAACAACATTGGCTACTCTCCAATCCTCAGGGACCTTTCCTGTAGCCAGTGAGGATACAAAGATTTCTCTCAAGGCCCTAGCAATTTCCTCCCTTGCCTCTCTCAATATTCTGGGGTATATTTTATCAGGCCCTGGGGACTTGTCTACCAAATGTTTCTCAAGAACCCCAATACCTCCTCCTTTTTGATTTCAACATGACTCAAACTATCTACACACACTTTCTCAGACTCATCATCCATCATGTCCTTCTCTTTGGTGAATACTGATGCAAAGTACTTATTTAATATCTCACCCATTTCTTCTGGCTCCACGCAGAGATTCCCTCTCTTGTCCTTGAGTGGGCCAACCCTCTCCCTGGCTACCCTCTTGCTCTTTATATATGTATAAAAAGCCTTGGGATTTTCCTTAATCCTGCTGGCCAATGCTTTTTTGTGACCCCTTTTAGCCCTCCTTACTCCTTGCTTAAGTTTCTTTCTACTTTCCTTGTATTCCACACTTGCTTCATGTGTTCCCAGCCTCCTAGCTTTGACAAATGCTTCCTTTTTCTCCTTGACTAGGCTCACAATATCTCTCGTTATCCAAGGTTCCCAAAACTTGCCATACTTATCCTTCATCCTTACAGGAATGTGTCGGTCCTGAATCCTTATCAACTTACACCTGAAAGCCTTCCACATGCCAGATGTTGATTTGCCCTTAAACATCTGCTCTCAATCTACATTCTTCAGTTCCTGCCTAATATTGTTGTAATTAGCCCTCCCCCAATTTAGCACCTTAATTTGAGGACTACACTTATCTTTATTCATCAGTATCTTAAAACTTACTGAATTGTGGTCGCTGTTCCCAAACTGCTCCCCTACTGAAACATCGACCACTTGGCCGGGCTCATTCCCCAATACCAGGTCCAGTATGGCCCCTTCCCTAGTTGGGCTATCTACATACTGTTTCAAGAAGCCCTTCTGGATGCTCCTTACAAACTTTGCCCCATCCACGCCCCTAGCACTAAGTGAGTCCCAGTCAATATAGGGGAAGTTAAAATCTCCCACCACAACAACCCTGTTACTTATAGACCTTGCCAAAATCTGCCTATGTATCTATTCCACCATCTCCCGCTGGCAATTGGGTGGCCTATAGTAAACCCCCAACATTGTGACTACACCCTTCCTATTCCTGAGCTCTACCCATATTGCCTCGCTGTATGAGCCCTCCGAGGTGTCCTCCTGCAGTACAGCTGTGATATTCTCCTTAACAAGTAGTGCAACTCCCCCACCCACCCCTTTTACATCCTCCTCTATCCTGCCTGAAACAACTATATCCTGGAATGTTAACCTGTCCTTCCCTTAACCAAGTCATATACCACTCAAATTCATAGACAGGCCAAAGGCTGCCATTTACAGCCCTAAAAAGTGTCCAATCTATCTCAAAAATTAGAGCAATAGGTGGAGCTGGCTCTTTCACACTGCCACTATGCAGTAACAACATGGGTGGTATTTGCCACCAACTGGATTCTGCCATCGAGCCGAGAAGTCCATCCATCACACAAATGAGTAATGTGGGAAATGAATTTCAGTGTCATTGTGATGTTAGGTATGTAGGCCGTGCATCCCAAGATTGGCAATCGTATCAAACAGTACCTCCTAACCGCTGTTCGCAACTGAACAAACAAAGAACAGTACAGCACAGGAAACAGGCCCTTCGGCCCTCCAAGCCGTGCCACTCCTTGGTCCAACTATCCCAATCGTTTGTATCCCTCCATTCCCAGGCTGTTCATGTGACTACCAGGTAAGTCTTAAACGATGTCAGCGTGCCTGCCTCCACCACCCTACGTGGCAGCGCAGTCCAGGCCCCCACCACCCTCTGTGTAAAAAAACATCCCTCTAACATCTGAGTTGTACTTCGCCCCTCTCACCTTGAGCCTGTGACCCCTCGTGATCGTCACTTCTGATCTGGGAAAAAGCTTCCCACCGTTCACCCTATCTATCCCCTTCATAATCTTGTACACTGGCAAGGTATCCAACAAGTCCATGTGTACAAGATTCAAACCATAGTGTCCAACATTACATGTGATTCTACCATTGGACAACATTTGCTAAATAATCCTCTGTGTGCTAAGAACTATACTGACAACTGATTTAAGGTTGTCAGTCGGGTTCACATGCATTGGAAGCTATATATGTTAATACACAGGGCCCCGTTCTCTGAGTCAGAAAGAACATGTGCATGCATTGCACCTGTTTGAGCTAAACAAAATAAGTGACAGCCACCTGCTGACTCATTCCTCAGGGCAATGCCTTGACCAATCAAGGTCAAATTATCTGGTTTAAATGTCAAACAATGCTTGACAATTAACAGTCACCTGGTGCATTTTTCATGGCAACGCCTCTACCAATTAAAGTCTACTTGCCTACCAATCACCCCTTCTTCTCATGTGGTATAAATTGTTGCTTTCCACTCGCATTGGCATTCTTGCGAAATGTCCTGATGAGTGTAAGACGAAACGTTTCAATGTGGCTCTTTTTTCAGAAATACGTTTGATTTTCAGACATATCCCAAAGTCCTTCAGACGTAAACCTGATTCCATGGCCAGGAAGGCAATCTTTGTACAGAACAGCAATTACAGGGCATGCCCACCAGAAGAGCACAGGCTCACAATACCCAGTCTTCCATCCACTCATATGTATTTATGGGCAGAAAACCAGGCACTATGAGCCTGCAATTACTGGCCAGGTCTTCCCTGCAAAGTCTGACTGTACAATCACTGCCAAGCTACCAATGTGAGCTGGACACAGAACCCTTAGGGTTTATATTTCACCAACCTTTGTGTCGTCCGCAAACTTACTTATCAAACCACTTACATCTTTCTCCAAATCATTTATATATATTACAAACAGCAAAAGTCCCAGCACTGATCCCTGAGAAATGCCACTTGTCACAGCCCTTCATTCAGAAACACACCCTTCCACTGCTACTCTCTGTCTTCTTTGACCGAGCCAGTTTTGTATCCACCTTGCCAGCTCACATCTGATCCCATGCGACTTCACCTTCTGCCCCAGTCTGCCATGAGGGACCTTGTCAAAGGCCTTACTGAAGTCCATGTAGACAACATCCACTGCCCTACCCTCATCAATCATCTTCGTCATCAGCCGGCACATAACCACATGAAGCGGGATGAAATTGACAAAAATCAGAGAGTGCAGAAATAAAAATAAATAAAGTAGATCAAATCCTTTCTGTTAAGGAATAGACAGGGTCGATGCAGGTGAGATGTTTCCCTTGGTTGGGGAGTCTAGATCCAGGGGGCACAATTTCAAAATAAGGGGAATGCCACTTCGGACCGAGATGAGGAGAAATTTCTTCACCCAGAGGGTTGTGAATCTTTGGAATTCTCTACCCCAAAGGGCTGCCAAAGTTCAGTCTTTGAGTAAGTTTAAAGTAGACATTGATAGATTTCTGATTAACAATAAAATGAAGGGTTATGGGAATAGTGAGTGTAAAAGTCACTGAAATGTCCAATCAGTCATGATTGTATTGAATGGCGGAACAGGCTCGATGGGCTGAATGGCCTTCTCCTGTTCCTTTGTTCCTATAATCACAACTCTCCAGGAGTCCCTCCACCAGCACATCAGTGCTCACACCAAAGAAAGTGACAAACTCTTACTTTGATTTGGGATGTACTTCAGAAATCCTATTACATGCTAAACAATTGACATTTTAAATAAAGCAACACTTTGGAATTCCTCTTCGAGCTGTAGCCTTCTTAGCTCATTGGCCAGAATTTTACCGTTCCTCCCGCCACGGGAATCGGAGCGGACGAGGGGGCGGACCACGGAAAGGTCCGTTGATCTTGGGCGGGATTTTACAATTTTGGGACGAGAGAGACCGTAAAACCTGCAAATTGAGTATCAAATTGAAATAGCTCTTGGTAAGTTTCAAAATGACTACAAATGCCTGCATTCAGATCTGCAAAAGAATTGCCTTTACATTTTTAACACTGACTACCAAGTCGAATTTGAAAATTTTAAGGTTCATTTGCTTCATTTTGACCTGATACTTGAGCTGTCAAGAGCTAAGGGTGTGGAGAAACTCTATTCCCTAGCACCTTGTGATGGCCTATGGAACCACATAACAATTCTGCTCATGAATAAATTCCATAAATGAATTCTGTTCTGAAGCAACAAGGCCAGAAATATTACCCCAATCTAATCTCAGAGAGGCCACTGACTGTCAGGAATTCGCTTACTCAGCTTCTCGCTATGTATCTTTTTCCTTGCTGTTTTCCCTTAGGTTTAGCTTAACTGGCTCACTCCCATTCATCTTTCTGCCATCAGGACCCCCCAAGATTTGCAGTGTACTTTTTTCTATTTTTTCTGGCGTAACTTTACAGAGCCCACACCTGGAATGTTGGGTGGAATCTTCCGTCGTCAGCGGGTGCACTGCCTGAAAAATGATGAAACACCCACGCTGACTCTGAGGAGGAACGCACGTCATGCCTTCTGCCCAATCAGGCAGATAAGCAGACATCGGCAGGCCTTGCTCCCAAATGAGGACCCCAGAAGATGAAGCACAGCTCACCAGGATCTGTTGGTCAATCAGAGGCTGGCAGCTCTTGCACTCAGCAGTGCCACAGAAAAGGCCATGGCTGCTGCCAGAAGAATAGCCCCTGGAGTTCCAGGATTGCAAAGCAACTCAGGAAGAATGGAAGTGCTGTTGTGGGTGGGAGGGAGGGGGCCTCACAGGTTGGATAAGTGTCATGGGCAGAGGGGGGCTGTGGGGATCAGCAGCAAGGGGTGACTATCAGCAGTCACTCCCCTGCCTTGGATTATGTGCAGATTAAGGAACCCTCCCCCCCGCCCCCGCCCCCAGCTGACATTCAGCCCACAAGGTTTTACCAGTTGTGCAGGCTACATGTCGATAAGCCTACCTGAACCTGAGCAAATTGCAACAGAGGCCCATAAGTGGTCAATAATTGGCCAGTTAAGGGACTCAAGTGGAGTCAGGATGAAGAGGTCAACCATTGGCCTACCCACCCTGAACCTACTTCCTGTGGAGGTGAGAAGTGTTGGGAATCGGTGCCAATTTCATCGGGTCCCTTGTCCCAAGCGTAATGTTTATCTCTTACCAATGAGGTAACACATTGTGCGTGGCTGCCTTGTTCATGATAGATCTCAGTGAGGAGCCTTGCCAGATCAAAGGCATGCAGCCATTATCCCACTGAAATGCTAGACTGCTTGTTGCCAGGGAGAGCTATGTGAGTGCAGTCAATGACCCCCTGCACCTGTGGAAATCTAAAAATCTCAGCAAGCCCAGTGTTCTTGAGTCCTGGCTTGCCTGATTTCTGTCACGGTTAACAAAATTGTCTGCTTTGACAAAAATGGCACCTGTGGCCTCCTGGAGGCATTCATGGGTGGAAGCTTGCAAAATCCAGCTAAGGTCCCCATGGAGCCCTGGAAAGTGCCACAGCCGTAAAAGTTGAGTGCGATAGTAACTTTCACTGCAATCTCCCGTCCATTGACTCCATCTACATTTCCCGCTGCCTCAGAAAAGCAGCCAGCATAAACAAGGACCCCACGCACCTTGAACATTCTCTCTTCCACCTTATTCCATTGGGAAAAAGATACAAAAGTCTGAGGTCACATACCAACTGACTCAAGAACAGCTTCTTCCCTGCTGTCATCAGACTTTTGAATGGACCTACCTTATACAAAGTTGATCTTTCCCGACACCCTAGTTATGACTGTAACACTACATTCTGAACCCTCTCCTTGCCTTCTCCCCTATCTACTCTATAACAGTATGCTTTGTCTGTATAGTGCGCAAGAAATGATACTTTTCACTGTATATCAATACATGTGACAATAATAAATCAAATCAAAATCACTGGCAGTGGATACCCTCCAAGTCCCCAAGGTGCCAAACCCTGCAGAAGGTGGCATATGTAGTGACCAGTTCCCTTGACATGTGCATGCATCAGTGCCACTGGTTCTCGTTGATGAACAGGTAGCACATGCAATGTTTATAAACCCTGGATCTAGCAAGGCGCCCACGAATGATGGCTCTGTGGGGATCGTCCTCTACATCCAGAGGAGGCCCTGCAGCCCCTAGGCATTGAAGGTTCTGTTCCTCCCTTTGACGAGCCAGGCACCCCCATCTCATTCAACTCCTTCTTTTCACCTGCCGAGAAGTAATAATGCAGGCAGCGATAATGCCAGGCTCCGCCTTGGTGATGCTTTCCTCACTGCAGTATCAACTAGAGAGACACAAGGATCAACAGCTGTTTCCTAATGTCCAATTTTGGCCAAGGCACTTGGGCCTCCTCTGCTTCAGGCGTCCGTCCTCAGCCCTGACCACAATCACCTTCTGATCCCAAGTCTCACCACCTCAGCTCAGCAGTTACCCCGCTCTGACTGTTTTTCTGCATCCATGGCAGCAGCTTAGAGCTGCAGGAACGCCTGCTTCTGTCCACTGGCCACCACCTCATCCTCACCAGCTTTGGGCATTGGACATTTTTAAATAGAGTTTTGGGAGTTAAATTGGACAAGGCTGATTGTACAAGAGTTCTAGACAGATTGCAGCCTGCATTTGTGCCCTAATGTCCTGATTTTAAAACAGGGTTGATTTCTTTCGTGACAAGCTGCCATTGCAGTTGATTCATGACCGCAAAAAAGGAATTTTAAGGAATTTCGCAAAAAGATGGACAAGTTTAAATAGATTTTTGGCATAAATTGTGCAAAAGGGACCATATGGGAAATAAGTATGTAATTGGACCACTGTATCAGTGGTCACCTTCGAGAAAAAATAGCATTACATGGAACTTATTACCACATAAAATTCCCAAATGACAAACTGACTCAGCAATGACCTCAAGTAGAATTCAATACGACTTAACATAATCTTGGCAGGGCTCCCACTTTGTTACTTTGGCTGCGTGGAGTTTGCACATTCTCCCCATGTCTGTGTGGGTTTCTTCCCACAGTCCAAAGATGTGCAGGCTGAGTGGATTGGCCATGCCAAATTGCCCCTTAGTGTCCCAAGACGAGTAGGTTAGATGGATTAGCCATGGAAAATGTGTGGGGTTAAGGGGATAGGGTAGGGCAGAGGGCCAGTGTAAGATATCATAGAAATCATAGAAATCATAGAAACCCTACAGTGCAGAAGGAGGCCATTCGGCCCATCGAGTCTGCACCGACCACAATCCCACCCAGGCCCTAACCCCACATATTTACCCGCTAATCCCACTAACCTACGCATCTCAGGACTCTAAGGGGCAATTTTTAACCTGGCCAATCAACCTAACCCGCACATCTTTGGACTTCAGAGAGTTGGTGCAGGCTTGATGGGCCGAATGGTCTCTTCTGCGCTGTAGGGATTCTATGAACACAGAACACCACAAAATCAGCATAAAACCCAGTTGGTACATTTCCATACTCTGGTGTATCTGCACCTTTCTATGTTTAAATGCCTCTAGCAACACTGAATTAGTTTTTGCCCCAGTACTTTGTAGGTCAGAACAGGCGTAATTTTCTTGCATTGGTCAGGAGCCTCAAATGGGATATCTCAAACTCACTTCCAACTGTCTTTGAAATAATCTATTCTGCTGCTTTTACTGTGAAAATAATTCCTGATAATTCTCCCCATCTTCTTTTTCTATGGAACAAGGTAAAACAATAGATAGGGATAAAGGTGGATCTCTTTCAACATCCCTTACAGTACAGAAAGCTGTCTATTCAATCTATGGAGTGGACTTGTATTTATCATAGAATCATAGAGTCCCGACAGTGCAGAATGGGGGCCATTCGGCCCATCGAGTCTGCACCGACAACAATTCCACCCAGGCCCTATTCCTGTGACCCAATGTATTTACTCTGCTACTGACACTAAGGGGCAATTTAGCACAGCAAGTCAACCTAACCTGCACTCTTTGGAGTGTAGGAGGAAACCGGAGCACCCGGAGGAAACACACACAGACACGGGAAGAATGGGCAAACTCCGCACAGGCAGTGACCCAAGGCCGGAATTGAATCTGGGTCCCTGACGCTGTGAGTGCCTTTCATGACCACAGGATCTCCGACAGCACTTAAAGCTGACAGAAATGTTTTTGAAGAAAAGTCACTGTTTTACAAAGGGGAAATGGCAGCCAATGTGTGCACAGCAAGCTCCCACAAATAGCAACGTGATAATTTCCATATCATCTGTTTTGGTGATGCCGATTTCATAGAATCATAGAATACCTAGAGTGCAGAAGGAGGCCATTCAGCCCATCGAGTCTACTCTGACCACAATCCCAGCCTGGCCCTATCCCCATATCCCCACATATTTACCCTACTAATCGCCCTGACATCCCCCTAACACCAAGGAGCAATTTAGCATGGCCAATCAACCTAACCCACACATTTTTGGACCGTGGGAGGAAACTGGAGGAAACCCACGCAGACACAGTGAGAATGTGAAAACTCCACACACACAGTCACCCAAGCCAGGAATTGAACCTGGGTCACTAGCGCTGTGAGGCAGCAGTGCTAACCACTGTGCCACTGTGCCGCCTATGGTAAATAGCAGCTTGGACACCAGGTATAACTCCCGGCTCTTCTACAAAATAGTGCCATGGGATCTCTTAGGTCCACCTGCCAGAGGCAGACTTACAATGAAACACATCATGCCTAGACACAGAGTCCCACCAATAGGGGGTTCCCATGCTGGCCGGTGGCTGTGGGAGCACCAATAAGAGCCTGATAGCTCTGCAAAGCCTATCAACAGGCAATGCAGAGCAACATTGAACTCTAATTGGTCGAGTCCCCTTGGAGCACGGGACTCGATTTGAGTCACGTTTTATTCGATCTGCGATTAAAACCCTAGGGTTTGGATCACAGTGGGCACTGGCAACAGATGGGAAAGTGTGGATGTTGCAACTTCCCTGCGAGATTTCAGAAGGGCAATTCCAGCAATCCAGCTGGCAAAAAGGTGCAGACCATCCATTGCCAACGCTGCCCGTGGCTTCTATGCCCCTGCTCTAGGCAGCTCTCACCAGCTACTGGTCCCTCCTGCACTGCTCTGTCTCCCTGAGTCATTGAGCTGGGAGAACAATGAGTGCCCAGCTTCAGCCCGGCCCCAACTCCCAGTTCAGCAAGGCTGAGTGGGATAACAAGATCCTCCATGATTTCTTCACCAATCGAGACAGGGAGAAGAAGAAAGACAAAACCAAAGTGGCCAAGGCAGCTCCTCACAGCTTTGCTGGCCAAAGCCATAGTGTCGACTGAGGCTTCAGCCCTTGTCCTGGCTCTGGATCCACCCACGTTTGCCACCACTGGCAGTGCCTTCTCACTCATGATGGCAGAGGTGACTTGCGCCGAAGCCATGCCGTTATCAGTCCCAGGTGTGGCCAAAAAAGTGAAGAAGGAGAAAGAGCGGGTGGCGAAGTGCGAGTGTTAGGATCCCCAACGGAGCGGGTCAGGGAAGATGAAGACTAGAAGGAGTTTGACTTGAACAAAAGGAAGTTGACCTGGAGTGTCTCATTGAACAGGGAGTCGGGCTGGGCTGATGTCGGACACTCTCAGCCATCCCGATCGGTGACTCAGGGAGACAGGGTGGCACAGGAGGGACGAGGGAACTGGCCAGAGCCACCTAGTAGTTGATTACAGTGGCTTGAGAATCCAAGCATAATAAATCAGTGATTAAAAAGAGGAAGAAGGTGATGAGAAGAATTAAAGAAGATCTGGTGAAGGTAATGGAGACTTTCTTGTACAGAGAAGGCGACAAGACGGTCGGGCTTTGGAACAAGATAACTCCAGCACCAGCACCTGAATCCAACCCAAGAATGAAAGCCATCTGGTGTTTATTGGCCTCCTGCAGCCATGTCGGGTATTGTGAAAAGATCACAATTCACAAGGACAGCCAGAGATTTACAATGATGGACAGTTTCCATCCCTACTAGCTTCTGTAAAGCATGTAGAAACCAGAAAAGATAAAGACATGGAAAAGACCTTTGAGATGCTGAAATACAAAAACAGAGCCAGAGAGGATGGTTCTAAAAGTCAGGGTTCAGCTGGAAACATAAAAAATAGGAGCAGGAAGAGGACATTCCAACTCAACAGCCTGATCCTGCCTTCCCCCTCCCCTGCACCCACCCCCCCCCCCCACCCCCGCCCCGCACCCCCCATCCTTTGATCCCTTTCGCCTCAAGTGCTATATCTGACTGCTTCTTGAAAACATGAAGTGTTTTGGCTTCAACTACTTTCTGTGGTAGCGAATTCAATAGGTTGACCACTCTCTGGGGGAAGAAAGTTCTCCTCATCTCTGTTCTAAATGGTTTATCCTGTATCCTCAGACAGCGATCCCTGGCTCTGGACTCCACACCACCCCCCCAACTTCAAAGGGAACATCCTTCTTATGTCTACCCTGTGTAGTCCAGTTCAAATTTTATAGATTTCTATGAGACCCCCCCTCATTCTTCTGAACTCCAGCTAATACAATCCTAACCAACTCAATCTCTCCTCAAATGTCAGTCCTGCTATCACAGAAATCAGCCTAGTAAACCTCCTCTGCACGCCCTCCAGAGCAAGAACATCCTTCCTCAAAACTACACACGATATTCCAGGTGTGACCTCAACAAGGCCCTGTATAATTGCATCAAGTCATCCCTGCTCCTATACTCTTGCTATGAAGGCTGACATATCATTTGCCTATTTTACTGCCTGCTGCACCTGCATGCTTACCTTCAGTGACTGGTGTACGAGGACACCCAGGTCTTGTTGCACATTCCCCCCCTCTCCTAATATATGGCCTTTCAGATAGTAATCCACCTTCCTGTTTTTCTATTGAAGTGGATTAGCTCACATTTATCCAAATTATACTGCTGCTGCCATTCATTTGTCCACTCACTCTACTTGTCTGAATCACACTGAAGGATCTCTGCATCCTCCTCACAGCTCACCTTGTTTTTTTTAATGCTATTGATATCTAAACACTGGGATGTTTCCTAACATTGTGTGGTTGCAAAGTGCTCGGACCCCATCATTTCAAATAAGATGTCTTCGCCAACTGGACTCTCTTCTATAAAAAATGTCTTTGAAAAATTAAGGTTCATACTATTTTTGCTTCAGGAAAGAATATTTAAATAATTATATTTGAAGTGGGAAACAATGGAATCTGAATTTTAACTGTTTTCAAAAATCTTGGAGCGGGATTTTCCGGCTGTGCATGCCCCAACATTGGAAGTTCCCACGCGAGGTCAATGGACCTTTAAATGGTCTGCAAAAATCTCTGTCCATCCTGCTACAATTGGTGGGTGGGACAGGAAACTTCTGGTCCTGATTTTATTTTTACACCTTATATTGCAACCTGGCTTGAATTTATACACATGATTGTCTACCAACACAAGATAATTTTTAGGAAGCTTTTCAAAACTACTTATAAATATTTGCATCATCACATTTAGCAATACTAATTCGAAGTGTAAAATACTGATCTGAGTCCATTCATTTTTAGGGGTGAACATTTGCTAAAGTAAGACCAATAAATATCATTTGAAATGCAAATGTCATTGGGGTGGAGTGTAGCACATTGGGGATGGGGTGTGATGTCATTAGGAGTGGGGTGTGATATCATTGGGGGTGGGATGGGATGTCATTGTGGGTGAGGTGTGATGTCATTGGGGTGGGATGTGATGTCATTGGAGGTGGAGCGTGATGCCATTAGGGATGGGGTGTGATGCCATTGGAGGTGGGGTATGATGCCATTAGGGGTGGGGTGTGATGTCATTGGAAGTGGGGTGTGATATCATTGGGGTGGGATGGGATGTCATTGTGGGTGGGGCGTGATGTCATTGGAGTGGGATGTGATGTCATTGGAGGTGGGGTGTGATGTCATTGGATGTGGGTATGACGTTATTGGGCTGGGATATGGCACCATTGGGGGAGGGATGTGATGTCGTCGGAAGTGGGGTACGATGTCATTGGGGGTGGGGGTGGCACTATTGGGGTGTGATGTAATTGGGGGTGGGATATGATGTCATTGGGGATGGAATGTGATGTCACTGGAAGTTAGATGTGATGTCATGAGGGTGGGGTATGATGTCAATGATGGTGGGCGTGATGCCACTGGCGGTGAGTGCGATGTTATTGGGGTGGGGTATCTCATTGGGGTGGGGTGTGACATCATTGACTGCACCCCAGTAATGAACACAGGGCTCCACAAAGCGTAAGTCTGCCACTGCCACCTGCGAAGGCAGATGACGCCACTAGAAAGAAAACACACCCACCAGTGTAGCACTCCCTCAGTACTGTAATGTGAACCCAACACCTTCTGACAGAGTTGTGAGAGTGATGCCAACTGAGCTATGGCTTACAACCATAGGGTGTGAAGCGTTAATAAAGGGTTTTCAACATAGCTTAAATCACTTCATTTCTGTATTTTCCTTTTGTTTTCTCTCCCTTTTGAGAGAGAGAAGGCAAGAGAATCGATATGGATTGTGAGGCAGGGAAGGAGAGAGAAAAGGGAATCTCATAATTTTGTGCTGGTACAAAAGTTAGGAGAGCACGAAGTTTTAGCACAGTCCCAAAATAGAAAGGAGGAAAATCTTGTAATATCACACCATGTTTAGAAAGAAAATATTCATAGCAAGATGGCTACAAATCAGGGTTGATGTAAAAACTCAGATTGGCAAAGCATGGGAAGAGATGTCCCACAAGGATTGGTTCTGGGGACACAGGTGTTCACCATTTACATCAACAACTTCTTCTCAGGAATTACAAGTAGATTTTCAAAATTGGGGTTTGTAAATAATACAGACAACTGCAACAAGAGAGGACACCAAGAAACTGGCAGGATGGGCATATAATTGGCAAACATGCTTCAATACACATCAGTCTGATTTTGGTAGGAAGAATAAGGAGGTCAGGTACTCCATGAAAACTGAGAGCCAAACTCTGTTCAAGCGACGAGGATCCTGACAGCGGATTGGGAAGTGTGTGGGCTTTCCAGATGCTTGGGGAAAGGCTGGCCACGCCCAATCACTGGGCAGACAGCCAATTTGAGATGCAGAGGTGTGGGGCTCGGCCGATTGTGCATAGGGTGATATGGGAAAGGGAGTAATGTCGAAAATCCTGTTAAAAGAAAAATGCAACAGTTCCAGCTTCATTTTTTGCTTGTAATTGCCCATGCTCAATCACCATTTTCATTTTATGACATTAACTTCAACGTAGATCATTTGTTCTAATTCATGAGATATGGAATTTGCTGAAACCATTGCCTTGTCAAGATTTTAATTGACGTTGTAATTGAGAACAAAAGCATAAACAGCTATGCAGTGTAATGATGTGGATTACAACCTATCCAGAGGACAATTCATGAGGGCAATTTCATAGTTCCTGCTGAAAATGCCAGATAAACATATGCTCCCTGAGTGAGCTTACATGTGTTCTTAATGAATAGTTTCGTTTTAGAAAAGAAAGGTGATAAATCATCTTCTTAGTCTTAAACACGTCCATGCACCGACCTGTCAAGTCTTACTTACATTCAGCAAAAAGGTCACAATTCTTGTGACTCAATGCAAGAAAATAGATGTAGCTATATTCCTATCCTTGGATTTGTAATCAATCTTACTGCTCCCCTACTAAACAGAGTATTTTGGCAATTGTCTAACCCTGGCAGCTACACATATGTGTGCTTATAACTACATGCCAGTAGGGAAATGTACATGACATTCCTGTAGAAATAGTCCCTATGTTTTTCCTTTATTAATGTGTTACACTGTTATTGAATACTCTTTTCGATCAGAATTTTTATGCTATTCAATGCACTGGAAATTGGAACGTTTTCTAATTTTAGGCAGCGTCATCAAAAAACATTCCCAGGTTAGGTTACAGCACAGGTTGGTCACAGAATAAAGTTTACTCTTATTTCCCAACAATTGATCACACCTTCAAAAAAAGCCTCCGTTTTGGTTTATTCCCATTTACCACATCAGCCATCCTTGTGGCCCCTTTGAGTGAGATTGTTTATTTGATGCTAAATTAGAAGCAGCTTTATGTCATGAGCCAATGTTCACAATTCATTGAGTTAGAACTGCCCAAACTAATTTCACAGCTCGCGGCAATAAGCTTTTATTCCCATCGGTCTTGGGTATTTTGTACTTGGGTCCAGAGGTGAAAGGACGGTATCCTAACACACTGTACTGCCTATTTCCCCCATTAGATAATTCTTCAAACCTCTGACCAGCGTTTATTCTAACTATTCATTTTTGAAGGTTTTCTTTACTGAGCTGTGATATCTGCATTCATCGATAGCAGGGTTCCTTCAGCTTAATGCTCCCAAGCCAATGACAATGCTATAATATCCATTCAATATATTAGAAATAAATTGAATATCACAAGCTAAATGTCAACTGTTTTTACATGATGTATCGACTAATGTTATTCATGTTATTCATTCCCCTCCAAGGAGGGACCAGCTAATGGTCATCTGGGACTATGGTGACTTTACTTTTATTCTTTTGTCAACTGCTGTAACAGAGATATTAACCATTTAAGTAGAGGTTAATGCATGTATTAAAATACAACACCTTACCAAGACACGTTAAATTTGTGCTTCCTGGTGTTTTAAATGATTTCCGCTTGCAGCCAGCACTATCGACCGATGCTGTTCATAGTCTTCACACATCAGCAGGAGCCCTGACAACATCATTACAGAAACTGGCTAGTGCAACTTAAAGGAATTCTGCATATCCTCAAGGGGAGGCACATTGTTTCTGCAAGAAGTGGTGGGAAATTATTTTGAACGGTGAAGCTGGGCTGAGATACTTTGAGAAATGGCTGAACATGTGATTCCGAAAGAGAAAGAGAACCCAGGTTTACTGACGTGGCAAGAAGGAAAGATTTGCTGTACCCACAGTTCAACAGCAGGCCCTCCAGGCCTGTGTTCAGGAGGCAATGGAAAGAAGTAGCGCAAGAGCATTGATGCATAAGAAGTTTAAAAATCTAACACCAATTGTCAAGGGAAGTGAGTTTATCTTCAAATGGCATATTTGACAAAGTGCATCACTAGCCTCCACTCTCAATTCAATGCATCACAGTTACCCAGCTACCAACAATCTCTATAATCCTGGTAAAGGCCAGGGGAGGGGGAGACGATAGAAGGCCTGGAGACTTCCATATGCTGATCAGCTCTGTGCCGATTTCCGGCGCGGAGCTAGTTACTCTGGAAATCTTAGCCGCGGAGACTCATGGAGGCTTTGGCGCCCAGTGGGAAGCCTGCAAAATGGCCTCCGCTGATGTCTCCCAGCTCGCTGCTCAGCTCAAACAGCACAGTGGGCTGGGAGAATCGCGCCCCAACCTATTTTCTGAATAAAATAGATCTTATTACAGTGGACCTTGCTGAAGTTGATATCAGAGGATTTCCCCCTGAAGATCCTCAGTGGCTACTGGTTCCTGCAGAGAGACCTCCTACCCTCTCCTCCTCTTCCCTCTTCCGGAAGTTTGTCCCTGTTCTGTGTCACCTCTTCATTCTCCCAATATTGCTCAATTCCAAGAGGAAGCCCCAGCAAGTTTGTAAGCAGTACAGTGGCACAGTGGTTAGCACTGCTGCCTCACAGCAGCATGGACACGGGTTCGATTCCCGACTTGGGTCACTGTCTGTGAGGAGTTTGCATGTTCTCCCCGTGTCTGCGTGGGTTTCCTCCAGGTGCTCTGGTTTCCTCCCACAGTCTGAAAGACGTGCTGATTAGGTGCATTGGCCATGCTAAATTCTCCCTCAGTGTACCCGAACAGGCGCCGGAGTGTGGCAACTAGAGGATTTTCACAGTAACTTCATTACAGTGTTAATGTAAGCCTACTTGTGACTAATAAATAAATAAATAAAGCAACCTGTGAAATGAACAGAAGAGCACTTCAATGCCAGCAGACCACTTCCTGTAGACTATTCAAACTTTAGTCATGTATAGGAAAGATCTAAAAACGTGTACAATTGAATCAGAAGCTGGGAAAAATAATCCAGTAATTTTGAATAGTGCTGGTAGGAGGGTCATTCATTTCAATTGATGTGAGTTCAGTGCACAAAGCTAAGAGTGTTGACTGGTTAATGAAAATGGCAACACTGGCATCAAATCAGACTGTTTGATATCACACTCTGCCTGCTTTGCAGGCTGTCGGCAGTGATGGGCTGCAAACAGATAAACCTTTTTACTAATTTGGCCTCGTGCATCATTGAAAATCCACGTGCACATCTCGGATCTGATTTTCAAGCATTGGATTACCACGCCATGCCGAAAATAACCAGTTCTACAACACCCAATTCAGCCCATGTACGTTTTTCCTCAAATACAGATAGCTAAAGTATGGAAATGTTGATCCTTTTGTCCTATTTGGAAATAATCGTAGCAGTTTTTTCGAAATGTTAGCATGGCTCAGTGCTAATCCTCTGAGTCAGAAAGTTGTAGCTTTAGACTTTAGACTTGAGAGCATAATCTAGGCTGACACTTAAGAACACTACTTCATTATGAAAGGGCTGTTTTGAGGGTAAATCAAGACACAGCCTGCTTGCTCTGCTTGACATAGAGAATTTCATGACAATATTTGAAGAGTAAGGAGTTCCCCAGTATGCTGGCTAACAATTCTTCCCAATCTGTTTCTTCATTTGCTCTTTGTGCTATACACAATTTGGCTGCGACATTTTCTTACACAATAACGTGATTGTATTTCAAAAGTAATCCTCCAGTTGTGCAGGGCTTTGCCAATCCTGAGCATGTGAAAGGACTTGTAGATAAAAAAACATTATTTTAAATATAACTTCTCAATTCTGCAGTCTATAGTAAGTTGATGTTGCTGTAATAATTGAACAGATACTCAGTCTTTTGCCAAGTGTGCCAGCCACGGAAAAAGGCTTTACAAAAGGATATTGGTCTCTGTGCCCTAAGCTAATTAAAAATCAGACAGCTCCAGGCCTCATTACAGTCTTTACTTCCAATTTCCACCTTTTTCCCAACCTCACATAGTAGATTTCCAACTCTTCTCTTCCCTATCTTACCTTCCCTGTCTCTCTTTCTGGTGATAGGTTGTCAATGAATATTCAGTATAAGACCCCTGACTCTCACAGTTACCTCGACTACACTTGCTCACACTATTCTTCCTGAAGTGGACTCCATTCCATTATCCCAGTTTCTCCATGTCTGTCAAATCTGTTCTCATGATGCAATCTTCCACACAAGTGCTTCCTATATTTTTTCCCTTGTCCTCAACTGAGGATTTACCCCCACAGTGGTCAATAGAAGCCTCGATGATGACTACTGTCCCATTATTCGGCTTTCTTCTTTTCTCTGCTCTCCAAGAGCCATGATACAGTTCCCCTGGTCTGTACCTTCCAACCCACCACCCTCTGAATTCAATGGATCATCATCTGCCTCTTCTGCCACCACCAAACACACTCCCCCCACCTCCACATCTTCCCCATCCCCACTTCCAGCACTCCAAATAGACCTCCAGTGACATCCTGGCCCAACTCCTCAATAATCCCCAATGACCCTTCCCATTCTCACCGCAGCTTTCCAAGCAAGCATGGGAAACGCCCATTTACCTTCTCTCCCCTCACTGACCAAGGCCCCAAACACACTTTCCGAATGAAACAGTGATTTACATGTACTTATTATAATTTAGTATACTGTATTCACTGCTCACAATGTGATCTGCTTTGCAATTGGGAAGACCAAATGCATTTTGACTGACCACTTTGCAGAACATTCCCATTCGGTCCACAAGCATGACCCCGAGCTTCCAGTGGCCTGATATGTTTCTTCAACTTCTTCTCACACTTGACATCTCTGTCCTTGACCTCTTGCATTGTTCCAGTGAAGCTCAGTCTAAGCTCAAAGTACAGAACCTCATCTTTCAGGACCACATTGGGGATGTGATCTGAGCCACCTGCCTGCAATTTTACTGGCTCTACCTCCGGGGGGGGGCCAGAAAAACCATGGCCATTATTGTTTCTTTAACTTACCGTCACCACTCCGAAAAAGATAAAATACTGCAGATGCTGGAATCTGAAACAAAAACAGAAATGCTGTAGAAACTCAGCAGGTCTGACAGCATTCGAGCTGACGAAGGGTCATCCAGACTCGAAACGTTGGCTCTATTCTCTCTCCAGAGATGCTGTCAGACCTGCTAAGTTTCTCCAGCATTTTCTCTTTTTGTCCTGTCACCAGTCCCTTTGGTTCTGTACTTCCAACACTTTTGTCTTTTAATCTCTCCTGACTTCTACCTTCTCACACACCTTCCTTCTTATCCTTTTTCCACCCCACCCCACCCCCATCTTTTACTTCAAACCTATTACATTTCTAATTTTACCCAGTTCTGATGAAAGGTCATCGACCTAAAATGTTAGCTCTGTTGTCTTCTCCACAAATGCCTCCGGACCTTCTGAGTGTCTCCACACATTTTGTTTTATTTCCCCCATATGTTAATTAATTTAATTAGCTGCACCCTGGGCTAAAGCGTACGTTGCCACAGCTCTGAAACGTCATATGGACTTGAAACATTAACTCTATTTTCTCTCACCACAGACGCTGCCAAACCTGCTGAGTTTTCCCAGCATTTTCCATTTTGATTTCTGATTTCTAGCATCCACAGTATTTTGCTTTCATTCCCACAGCACTTTGCTGTCTGCCTGTCTACTGTTCCTTAAAAACCTGACGTCGGTCTTTAGTCAAAAGGACCACCTCTCCTGTCACGTGTAATTCATCAGCAGTAGCTCCAGCTGAATTTAAATAACTTGAGATGTTGATCATAGAATCATAGATCATAGAAACCCTACAGTGCACAAGGAGGCCATTCGGCCCATCGAGTCTGCACCGACCACAATCCCACCCAGGCCCTACCCTCACATATTTACCTGTTAATCCCACTAACCTACGCATCTCAGGACTCTAAGGGGCAATTTCTAACCTGGCCAATCAACCTAACCCGCACATCTTTGGACTGTGGGAGGAAACCGGAGCACCCGGAGGAAACCCACGCAGTCACGAGGAGAATGTGCAAACTCCACACAGACAGTGACCCGAGCCGGGCATCGAACCCGGGACCCTGGAGCTGTGAAGCAGCAGTGCTAACCACTGTGCTACCGTGCCGCCCCATGTTGCAGGAACCATCAATGTCAAATGCCAAACTATTTTTCTCAGGCCCAGCTATTAATTCTAAAATGTAATCCACATCTCGCAGCCTTGCTGTCATGTGAATTTGCCTCCCTGGGAATTTTGTTTAGCTTAATAGTACCTTTTTAACCTTTATTATTACCCGTAAACATATCATAGAACCCCTACAGCAGAGAAGGAGGTCATTCGACCCATCGAGCCTGAACTGATCCCACCCAGCCGCTATCACCGTAACCCCAAGTATTTACTCGTTCCCCTGACACTAAGGTGCAATTTATCATGGCCAATCAACCTAACACACACACCTTTGGACTGTGGGAGGAAACCGGAGCATCCGGAGGAAACCCACGCAAACACAGGAGGAATGTACAAAGTCAACACAGACAGTCACCCAAGGCCGGAATTTTTTATAGAAACCCTACAGTACAGAAAGAGGCCATTCGGCCCATCGGGTCTGCACCGACCACAATCCCACCCAGGCCCTACCCCCGTATCCCTAAATATTTTACCCACTAATCCCTCTAACCTACGCATCTCAGGATTCTAAGGGACAATTTTAGCATAGCAAATCAACGTAACCCGCACATCTTTGGACTGTGGGAGGAAACTGGAGTACCTGGAGGAAACCCATGCAGACACGAGGAGAAAGTGCAAACTCCACACAGACAGTGACCCAAGCCGGGAACCCAGGTCCCTGGAGCTGTGAAGCAGCAATGCTAACCACTGTGCTACCGTGCCACCCGGGTCCCTGGTGCAGGAGACAACAGTGCTAACCACTGTGCCACCGTGCCATCCAATCAAATACAAAACAAATGAAATCAACTCTTCAATTTCCTTTCCCTCTAAAAGTCAAGACCAGGATGACATTGATGCTAAATGTTATCCCACTGCTAAATGTTCTGGAAGTAGAGGAATCATTGATGGCAATCATTTGGCCATTCAATTTGGTGATGATGAGGATTTGGTAAAGTTCAAATAGACGGCTACAAGATTAGTTCTCATCTGAAGCACCTTAGCTACCCAAGTAAGCTGAAAAAGCTGTTTCCATATATTTTAGAGAAAATGCAGACATTGGCCATTTGATCGAGATCTATAAATTAATGAAGCAACTAAATTGTGTCCATTGTGTCCGTACTGACATTTCTTTGCCAATTAGATAGTTGGGGAGGAGCACTGGGCAATGCTTATAAGTTACACAAGGATAGAACTGGTTGAGATGTGAGATGGATTTTCTTTGCCCAGAAAATTGTAGACCTATGGAATAAGTTGCCCACTGGTGTGGTGAGTGCTAATTTGTTGTTTACCTTCAAAAGAGAGTTGAGCCAATTTCTGACTGGGTCAGAGGTCATGTCTGAAAGAGGTAAGTACAAGGGAACATAAACCATAGTTGGTGTTGTCTCCCAAATGTTGATTTGCCTTGAAGAAGGTCGGAAGGGAACTTTCCATTAATTAACCTTGGTTTTTAGGTTTTTTTGCCTCTTCAAAGACATTATAAGGACCTGGGTAGGTAGGAAGCACCCTTCCTGTATAAGATATCATGATTGTATGTGGAAGATGAAGGGCGGAATTTTCCCATCTCACCCTCCATGGGAATCGTATCCAGTGGGACACGAACCATGCAAAGGTCCGTTGACCTCGCGCGGGATTTTCTGGCCTTGGGGCGAGCGCGGTCGGAAAATCCCGCCTGCAGATAATTTGTTTGTTTGTTCATATGTCAATAAGTGACCATGTGTCATGCGCTTGGTAGCATGACAACAGTTCTATGTATTAAAGGAGCAGAGGTTACACAGAACAGGCCAAGCTGCCAGAAAAGGAAGGGTAAAGCAGGGGGAGAAGAGTTCTCAACAGGAAGCCATGCTTTGAGGATGTTTAGGGAGCAGTTCCCGATTTGAACTTCAGCAAAGCCGATGTTTGAGAAGTCTGCTCCTTACTGAGGAGCTGCTGCTGCCATAACTCAAGGTAGGGAAAGGTCTACATTGCCAATGGCTGCCAAATTGGCTGTGGCTCTTAACTTTGATGCATCTAGCTTCTTGTGGGTTACTGCTGGATATATTAGCAACATCTCTCAGTTTACAGAGCACTGCTCCGTAAGGAATATCACTGAGGCTCTCTACGCAAAGAGGGACAACTGCATTTTATTCCCTCATGCCAGCTGACAGAGCGAGCATGAGGATGCAGCTTCCCCATGGTGCAGGCTGCCATGGACCACATTGCACAATGCTCTACGTGAGCCTCATGTCAAGTCTGACAAGTTCCTGAACCTGCAGCTGGTGAGTGACCATAGGCAGCGGGTCATTTTCACAGTTACTTCATTGCAGTGTTAAGGTAAGCCTACTTGTGACTAGCATTAGTCAGTGTGTCTCAGCAGTCCTCTGTATGATTCATAGAATCCCTGCAGTGCATAAGGAACCCTTTCAGCCCATCAGGTCTGCACTGCCCCTCAGAAAGAACATCATACCCAAGCCCACCCCTGTACTATCCCTGTAACCCTGTACATTCACTATGGCTAATCCACCTAACCTACACATCTTTGGACACTAAGGGGCAATTTAGCATGGCTAAACCACCTAACCTGCATATCTCTGGGCTATGGGAGGAAACCCACACAGACAGAAGGAGAATGTGCAAACTTCACACAGTCACCCGAGGCTGGAATTGAACCCGGGTTCTTGGCGCTGTGAAGCAGCAGTGTTAAACACTGCGGCACCGTGATAAACCAAATGATGGCTGCCAGGTGACAAACTCTGACAACATGGCTAATAACCTCGGTCAGCAACCCATGCACACACAATGACAATCAGGCTGCATCAATCTGATAGAGCATACAATTGATGTACTGAAGCAATGGTTCTGCCTGCACTGCTCTGGATCAGCACTGCAGAACATCTCTGAGCAGACCTAAAAACTTGCCATGATGTGCTGCTTGCTGCACAATCTTGCTATCATTCAGGGAACAGCACTTGTCATCACATATTAATCAACAAGCTGAGGGGCATGTGCACAAGGAGGAGAAGGCAAAGGAAGACATTGAAGAGGAAAGGAAATTGTAACCTGCACAGCTCTTTCTGCCCAAGTTCTGTGTGAACAAATAATGTTGGAAAGAGACAGTAACCTCAGCCTGAATTGTTCATTCATCTATAGTTCAATCTCCTTACCTCCCCTCCAGCATTGACCATCATACTGTCCTCTTGCCCACAAAATGATAAAATCCAGCACAAAATACACATTGAAATCCAAAATTATAAAGTAAATTTTGTCTCCACAAGAACTGGGTGGCAGAGGCAGATTTACAATGAAACACACAGTGGCTAGGTGCAGGGCTCCAACCAATGGCAAGGCCGCGTGCCGAGTGGTGTTTGTGGGCACCAATCAGAGCCTGATAATTCTGTATTCGCTGATCGGCTCTGCTATATATTTAAAGGAGTTGCAGATTGCTTTACGAGCTGGTCACATGATTTGATGATGGTGTCATTAGGGTGTTGCCACAGGCAACTGCTTTACTTTCAGTTGGTACTCTGTGCAGGAAAGAACTGCTGAATAAATCTGTTGCTGTTATTTGAATCTATGCGTGCAAACCGCTTGCTTTCTCTTTATGCAAAAATTCACACCCCTAATACGGTTAGAACATTACGGAAAGAAAATTGGCGACGAGTCAGGATTTTGTTTCATTGAGAACATCAAGAAAAGATCCTACGTAGAGGAAAGAATTTTTTTTGAATATTAGAAAGCTGTGGAGAAGCAGCAACATGATTAAAGATGTAAGTGCTAGGAAGGCAAATAAGAAAAAGCTCCCGTTGTGGTTTTAGCAGAGGGTTTTTTCCCAAGCAAGGAAGGGTGAGATTCCAGGCAGTATCTGGCATATTTGGAAAGAAAGAATACTTCACTGTAGGAACACAGAATCCCTACAGTGCAGAAGGAGGTCATTTCACCCATTGAGTCTGCACTGACTCTCCAAAAGAGCATCTTATCTAGGGCGAACCCTCCCAACCTGTCCCCCTAACCCTGTGCATTTACCATGGCTAATCCACCTAGCCTGCACTTCTTTGCACACTAAGGAGCAATTTAGCATGGCCAATTCACCTAGCCTGCACACCTTTGGAGTGTGGGAGGAAACCATAGCACCTATAGGAAACCCACGAAGACGCAGGGAGAACATGCAAACTCCACACATTCACTCAAGGACAGAATCGAACCTGAATCCCTATCACTGTGAGGTAGCAGTGCTAACCACTCTGCCATCATGCCACCCAGCTGGGGTTGTTTGAAAAAGAAAAATACATCAGGTCAATAGTCTCCAGGGTAAAAAGGGGAGTACTGGGAAGACAGTTAAAATATATATATAACGAGCAGTCTCGAGTCACTATTGCGTGGAAGAGTTATGGGGGGTCAATTAGGATCCATGAGGCCTTTCAATTAAGAAAATGGACAATGGCGTTTCTATGCCAAGCATTTTTCGCTACTCTGTACAAGTGAATAACTTTGCAAACAAGTTGCTTGTACCAGTTTTTCTCAGTACAATTGGAAGTAAAACCTTCAATGTGCTCTGAAGCTTGGTTGATCCATCAAAGCGAGGAACCAAAACTTATGATGGCTTGACAAAGATCCTTGAATAGCATTACTCTCATAATCACTGATCATCGCGGAATGGTTCAGGTTCCATCAAAGGGATCAAGTAGAAGGCGAAAGCATTACTCAGTTTCTGTCAATCTTAAAAAGGCTGTGAATTCCAGTGATGGTGTAGCTTCCTCTTCACTGTCACCCTGCTCGTCCACCTCTGTCTGGATAGATGGCAGTGTTTGAGTGACTAAAATGAAAAAGGGATAATTGCTGTGTTGTGATGAGAGGAAAGGAGAAAGTAAGTCTACAGCTTGTAAGTCAGAAGATACTGAGGAATGATGGAGATGTGGGATGGGGGAAGAAAAATTAGGTATGAAGATACCATCAGCTTCACTGACCAGCTCCACAGGTGACCTTGACCTCGGCAGTGGTCAGCATTGATTCCTCCTTGGTAATCTGAACATGCAGGCGCATCACCCCCAGCCTCACCCTCTCACCCCCCACCCCCCTCCCCCTACCAGCCCCAGTCAGTTCCTGCTGCCTCCAATTGGGCATCACCTCCTCTGCAAGAGAAGGAGGGAAGTGTCTCAGAGAAGGTTGTGAAATCTGATTGGGTGCTGTGTCAGAGTTGAATAGCTGCCATTATGCACAAGCTGTGTGATGTGGATATAAGACATGCAATGGGGCTAAATCTGTGAGAGTAAGGGAAAGGTAAAGCATCTGAATGATAGGGTTTGAGTTCAGATTGTTAAGTAAGCGATGGGAGTGGTGGTGGATTCAGTTGAGGATACTGATGAAGTTAGCAGGATATTCCATTTGAAGATACATTCACTGGTCTCAGCCACTTGTCTGAGATCAATACACTTCACCCAGCACTGGATCCTGGTCCTTGGGTTCATAGTTTGGCAATGAGCTTCATGGAGATCTGTTCCCACTGCCTTTTCATCCTGGGTCTGAAGGACATCCTTCCCACCTGAGCATACAGGACATCCCTCCTTCATTGCGTCTCCTCCAGCCAGATCCAGGGCAGCATCTGAAAGTTTTATCTCTCCTGATCACACCAGGTCACATTCACCTGTAGAATGGTTGCCAGCATCTGCTCCAGCCACAATCTACCTCTCCTTTCAGGGGTATAAGTTAGCTGTCAGTATTGTTGGCTAGACTCAAATAGTGTGGGCAGTAACAATACTGGACTCCTTGCAGATGTGTGCAACTCCAACCTGACTCCCTCGGTGTGTGTGATTAGCAATGGAAGAGCTGTCACATGCTGTGCTATTTTAGAATGGGCCATGTTATTGGGTAATACCTTTTGACTGTATATTTATGTGGTGTCTATCTGGTAAATGGAATTGCTGATTAAACTTTACCTTAACAGTTTCCCTAAGATGTGACATCAGCCTCTTGCCTGTTTTGTGAGTAGCGTAGGCTGCATTCGCTGGCTGCCTGTTTTCCAATACATTACAGTGAGCACACTTCAAAAGTACTTCATTGGTGGTGGAACGCTTTGGGAAGGCTGAAGTCCTGATAGGCATTAGAAAGACATTTAAATATAAGTTGTTTGTCTTCCATTGACGTTCTGCTTTCGTGTCACGTGCCAATGGGCACTTATCAGAAACTACTTCCTGTCCGGCACGATATAGGCTCAATGACACCATCTTAAAAAACAGTGGCATTTGTACCTACCAGTGCTTCGAATGTTAGTTTAGTTTATTTATTAGCATCACAAGTAGGCTTACATTAAAACTGCAATGAAGTTACTGTGAAAACCCCCTAGTCACCACATTCCAACGCCTGTTTGGGTACACTGAGGGAGAATTTAGCATGGCCAATGCATCTAACCAGTACATCTTTTGGACTGTGGGAGGAAACCGGAGCACCCATAGGAAACCCACACAGGCACTGGGAGAACATGCAAACTCCACACAGACACTGACCCAAGCCAGGAATCGAATCCAGGTCCCTGGTGCTGTGAGGCAGCAGTGCTCACCATCGTATCCCCACCATGTCGTCCGTATGGGCAATGGGCAAATATTAGGGCTCTTATTGTGCATGAGAGCCAGCTGGATAGTATCAATTAAAGTCTAAAAAATGCTGAGCGAGAGTGCTCTTCAGGTCATCTATAGATTCAGTCTTGGCTGCCACTCCAGAAGCGATAAGCGCTCTTTGAGCCTTTTTCTGACCTGAGGTTGTATTAATTTCCTGGACTGTATAGTTTGTCAGATTGTTCCTCATGCCATAGCATACCTTCTGCATTGTGCTCCAACATTACCACTACCTACACCGTATGACAGATTGTGCACTCCCTGCATCTGAGGTCTATGCTTCTAAGCTGTAGACATTGTAAAGATTGTGAGCTAGAAATTACCTGCCCCAATTTCTGGGTGTGGGGTCCGTGATTTGCTATCTGCTCATGCCTTTCATATCAAGGAAGTTAAGACACCAACTTTGTCTATCCACTTCATCACAATGACTTTAGCGCTGGCTGGTGTGCTTTCAACATTGTTTTCTCTCCTTCTCAACACTACCATCATGATCTGTGAAAAGCAGGAGGTCCTATTGCAGACCGCATAGAACAGGCAGCCTGCTCTTTTTGAAGGCAGGCTACATCGCAAAGGGAAGTTGTACATAAAAGATTGCTGCAATGGAAATTCTTGCCAACTGAACACCGCAGTAGACAGAGGGATCCAGACTGATAGATGCGGTGCTGAAGACATTAATGATGCAGGTGGACAGGAGGAGAGATGGCTTGTTCTCCAAGATGCCAGGAGATCCCTAATGGCCAGCTTGAGAAAGGAGTGGGAGCAAGTGTCCAGGGAAGTCAACTCCCATAACCTGCATCAATGGACCCCTCATCAGTGCCATCTTAAGACCTCATGTGGGTAGTCATTATTAGTGAATCCTCGCATGGCATCTCCTATCCACCACACCCTCAACCCCTCACACTGCTCAATGCACCACATCCCCATCATTGATCCAGCAAGACTCCCTGGCACTCAGGACATATGCCTAACATCCAGATATTTCACCTCACCTCATACACCTACCAATGCTGCCAGTGCTGCCAGCTTCACATCCACCTCTTGCTGTCTCCAAATACATGGGGGAGGCAGTGGTGTGGTGGTATTGTCACTGGACCAGTAATCCAGAGACCCAGGATAATGCTCTGGGAACCTGGATTCAAATCCCACCTTGGCAGATGTTAAAATTTGAATTCAATACAAAAAAACAAGAATTAAAAGTCTAATGATGACCATGAAACAATTGTTGTAAAAACCCACCCAGTTCACTAATGCCTTTTAGGGAAGGAAATCTGTCATCTTTACCTGGTCTGGCCTACATGTGACTCCAGGCCCACAGTAATGTGACTCTTAAATGCCCTCAGGGATGCGCAGTGACTGCTGGCCCAGCCAGCGATGCCCACATCCCATGAACAAATAAAAGAAAATGCAGCTATCCAGCTATGACAGGCACATCCCTCAATCACAGCGCTACACGAACATATTCTGTTCTCTCTCTTTCAGAACATGGTTAGACACAATAGGAGGGAGCTGAACAGAACTGGCAGGGGACATGGCTTGTATCTCCTGAGCTCTATGAATGAAATGGTTCTGTGCAATATGGTGCCAGCTGTGACAGCATTCAACCTCACTGAGAATATTGAGGCTGACAGGATCTTCCTCCTTTATGTCTCTTCTCAACTCCAATCTTACTATCCGCATGATGAACAAGGCGTGACAATGGAACTCCTGCTTCCCAACTCATTCCCCTTCCTTCATACCAACCTTCCCCTTTGGAGTTCCTTCTTTTAGACACCCAGTCTCTTCCACCTTCTTCCATCAGGAAAAAGATACAAAAGATACCAACCAACTCAAGAACAGCCTCTTCCCTGCTGCCATCAGACTTTTGAATGGACCTACCATATATTAAGCTGATCTTTCTCGACACCTGTGACTGTAACACTATATTCTAAACCCTCTCTTTCCTTCTCCCCTATGTACTCTATAAATGGTATGTTTTGTCTGTATAGTGCAGAGAAACAATGATTTTCACTGTATCCTAATACATGTGACAATAATAAATCAAATCAAATCCAAAAACTGCTGCCTCTGCAGCCACAGGAGTGCCAAGGCGAGGGAAGAGTGAAACAGCACAGAGGGCAGCACTGCATTGATTGGGCCCATCTCTCAATTCTGCTTCTTTAAAGGCTGGTAGAGAGAGATGGGATCAATCTCTTAATTATTTAGAAGTTAAGGCCCTGTAGGATGTTAGCGTACGGACCCTCAATGTACTTGTTTAAAATTGCATTTCTGTGATGCTGGTGGAGGTGTTTACCTATTTATTTTACACAGGTTTGCCTTATCAGGCAAAAAAAATCAGATCAGCTTGTATATTCACACCATTTTATCATTGAGAAGAATCCAGGCTGTTTATTACTTGGAGATCTCCTGCTTCAAGAGTCAAGGGAATAGGAAGAATGAGCAACACCATGGCGTATACCTTTTAGTTTTGTGGGTTGAGTTGTTCTTCACAAAATATGCAACAGAGGGTGCTATATGCTTAAAAGTAATAAGCTTCATGCATATTCACAGCAGACTTAAAAATTCAAAACTCATTTCACAATTTAACTCCAGTAAGTAGAAAATGCCCTATCACTACCACCACTGCAGAGCTATCTAGTTTTCAGCCGATCTGTGTTGAACAGAAGGTTCCAGCTTTTACCCTCAGTCTATGTTGATTTAGCCAATCTCAGCCAGAATGGTAATATGACCAACACAATTGACTTCAAATTTCCTGGGCTAAGGTATAGGCAGGGCTGTGAAGGGTAGACAGAGTTCGGGCTTCTGATTGCTATCAAATGAATCACGTTAGGAAATAAGTGTCGGGTCAGATCAAGCCCAGCAGTGATGTACTCATAATCAAATAACTTACTGAATTTCACTGTCTAAATATGCAGCTAAAGAATAGTCATTTAAGAAAGATACCAGAGAAAACAAGGTGCCTGTGGAACTTGATGCCAACATCAGTTCACACCTTCAGGAGAGGAGGGAGGAGGTTAAAGGGGAAAAATTGCAGCTTTTATGAAAAATAAATATCATAAATACATTAAAGATTGCACAATCAAATTTACTTAACAAGTAAAGAAAGCAAGGTAACAGTATACCAGTATCTATTACCAAACAGAGTCAAAGTAAAAAATTACACAGATACTGAGACTTAATATAGGTAAAGGTCATTTCCAGGATTTTAACTTTGGATCATAGAATCCCCACAGTGCAGAAGGAGGCCATTTGGCCCATCGAGTCTGTACCAACAACAATCCCACCCAGGCCTTATCCCTGTAACCTCACATATTTACCCCACTAATCCCTTTAACCTATGCATCCCGGGACACTAAGGGGCAATTTAGCATGGCCAAACAACCTAACCCACACATCTTTGAAACGTGGGAGGAAACCAGAGCACCCGGAGGAAACCCGCGCAGACACGGAGAGAATGTACAAACTCCACACAGACAGTGACCCAAGCCGGGAATTGAACCCAGGTTCCTGGAGCTGTGAGGCAGCAGTGCTAACCACTGTGTCACCATGCCGCCCCTTCCATTGGCTGATAATGGGCACAAACAATAAAAGTGGTTCTTTATATTTCTGATGGAGCTAAGATAATAACGGACTTACAAAGACAAGCTTTCTGTTGAAAGCCAGTTCCAATTATTCTTGTTTAGCATGAGAGGTGCTTTGTACAGTCAATTGTAGATGAGTTCACCTAGTATAGTATTAAATTCAAAGGTTGATTTAATTAGTTTCCTTTGACGATTTTAAATATTTATCCAAAACAAGTAAGCTAGCTGTTTAACCTTTTCAAAAGTCTTTCAAAAATTAAACCTTAGAATTCTAACCTATTTTGATAGTATATTAGCTGTGAATATTTAATATTTCCATCTGGAATTATTTTTTCGGTTGGTTTACTGTTAGCAAATATATTTTAAGCAGCTAGATGCTTCTGAGGATGTACCACAGTGAAGAAAATAAGACAATTGTTTCAAGCATCTGTGCAATGATATTCTACAGTGTAATTTTAGAGCCTCCATTCAGCCCCTCATTGGAAGCCTGTGCCCTGCTGTTCCATAACACATGCTGTCACATCATTTCCAAACTGTCTTTTCAGGATCAGGCGCCAATTGACAGCATATTGTTACTTACTATTATAATTACTTACTATTATAACCTCCGAAAGATGTGCGGGTTAAATGCTTTGGCCATGCTAAATTCTCCCTCAGTGTACCCGAACAGGCGCCGGAGTGTGGCGACTCGGGGATTTTCACAGTAATTTCATTGCAGTGTTAATGTAAGCTCACTTGTGACACTAATAAATAAATACATAAATAAATTTAGGCAATTATTGGGCCATAAAGAAGTTTGATTTAATTAAAATACTGTCTTGGCTATTAAACATGAAATCAAATAACTGTCTAAATTTGCTTTGATTAAATGTTCAGTAAAGCTACTCTCAATGTTTTTAAGCTTCAGCTGTATCCTATTCATAATTCTTTGTTCTTTTTTTAAGTTGACCCGTTGAGGTCAGGTTTCTTCGCACAGACATATTTCTGGTGTTTGAGTGCAGTGTTTCTATTGCTGTTTGTAATGTGCTACATCTGACCCTGAGAAGCAAAATACAAGACAGAAAGGTCCTTTTTTCACTCAAAGATTAATTGCTAAAATTTTTTTTAAAACTCCAATCGCACAGAACTTAACACAGGGGAACTGACTCCAGACCCCATTTTTCACAAGTATTCCCAGTTCTGAAGTCAGCAAAGTAATGCACTGGCTATCAATCCCAGAGGCAGGAATCGCAGAAATGAAAAGTGGGACATCTGTCTCCATCTTTAAGAATGCAGAATAATTCTGACATTGAAATGTTATTGAAAGTCAGACTGCCCAATGAAAGCAATGTTGCACTGGGTATGTTTTAATTCAAACAGGAATGCAGCAGGGAAAGAACTTTATTTGTCATTTGTCCTGGTCAAACAATGCATTTTTATTGATGCAAATACAAATATTGACAAGATCACCTCGTTAAAACAAAATCTCACAACACTGAGGCACTGATGCTGTATAACTGGGAGATCTGTAACACGCAAAGTAAAATATGGATGAGATTAGCTATTCTACCCAATTTAGCTCATCCATATTGAACATTTTGCTGTATCATATCATTCCATCTGATTCTTTAAAATGATCAATACTTTTGGCTGCAAGATCCTATCTGGAAATTTATTCCAAGTACTGATCATGAGGACACACTTCCTGATATCAGTGCTTTCACCAATTTAAATATGTGTCCTCGTCCTATCATTTAGATTGAAACATCGGCCGCGATTCTCCCAAAAGTGCTGAATTGGTGGGAGAACTGTTCTAAATCCCGACTGTACTGTCATTCCGGTTCTCAACTGAATCTCCGCACTCTGTACACTGAAGAGGTCCCAGTCGGGAATCTCATTAAAAACCCGGGGGGGAGGGGCGAGGCCTATTCACACCAGAGTCTGACAGTTCTGGAACTCTGCGCATGCGCAGTGGTCCCAATCTGTCAGACTCCCCGTTTGCTGGCCACCTCGATCACTGGCCAACCCGGGACCCCCGCAGTGCTGCCCCTCCAGACCCCCCCATGGCCCGATCGCGGCCCCCACAACAATTCCTGGGCCAGCCCTGACCACCCCCCCACACCCGGAGCACCCCGATGTACAGCCCACCCCCCCTCCAGCAGTGGCGATCCCCCTACCCCGTCACCTCAGCAGAGCACCCCCCTGATGCCCCATCGGGGTCAGACCCGCGCCCCCCCCCCCCCCCCCCCCCCCCGGAGGCAGCTCCCCCAAGCCCGCCCCAATCACTGCCCCTCCCTCCATCCCAGACCAATCCAGTCTGCAGAATGGCAACAGGACCCCCCACCCCACCGAGTGCCAAGATGCCCCTGGGCATGGGCAGTTTGTCCCTTGGGCAATGCCAGGAGGCACAGGCTGGCACTGCCAGGGTGCTAATGCCCAGAGGGCACCACCTCACCACTGCCAAACCCCCTGGGGGGCCCCAATTGCCCCCCCTTTCATTCCAGTGGGGAGCTAATCTGAAACCCGCCGAAATGAAGTACTCCTGGCAGGATGGGAGATTCAATGGGGACTTGAAAAGTCCTGGTAATGAGCTAACAAACATATTTCGAATACATGCACAACAGATTTAAATGACTTACCTGCCTTCCCGCCAGTTTCCAGCATGGTCTGACCAGCGACCGTTCGCTGGCTCTGGGAGGTGCGCATGCGTTCCCGGCGCATGCGTAAATCCCTGTTCAAGGCCGGAGATGCGCGTCTCCCACCGCGACCTGTCAGAAAAGTTGCGAGTCGCAATGGGAGAATTGCGGCCATTGTTCTAGATTTATCTTTTCACTGCTATTTTATATCTATATACTTCTCAGCTGCCTATATTCAAGGCTAAGAAACATTAGTTCCTTCAATCTCTCCTCATAACTCAGTCCTCTAATGCTGAGAATCTGACTTTTCATCACGCCTGCCTCCTAATCTTCAGTGTCCCCCTTGTGTTTTGATGAGGGAAAGGCGGCCTGACTACAGCAAGGTATATTTTCAACATGAGGGCAGAATTTAATGTGGTCTGCTCAAGTAGAAAGTGAGGTGGGGTGGGGGGGGGGGGAGGGGAGGGGCGGGGGGGCGGGTATGGTAGAATTGCGACAGGATGCACTGGAGCAGAAGCCGGATGACATGATGTCGAGTCCGCATTATGCTGGAGGCAGGAAAATCAGTCAGCCAGTGTTGCCATGACAGTATGGAGGAAAGTCAATTGTATGTTGACTGTGTAATTAATGTTTATTTCAATGATTTTCATTGTGATTTAATGGCACCTTTTGAATTTAACAAACAGCAGATGGGGAGCACAACTGGTCATATCACAACCTCTTAAAGCCGGCAGCACCCAGGCTCACTTTCACGTTCGCTTGTGGAAGTCATCCATCGCGGTGCTGCCATTATTTTGATTTGGATTTTTTGAAGAAAGGGGAGAGAAGGCCATTGCCTCAGTGAGGTGGAGGACCTCTGAGGAGCTGAGGGGCTTCTGGGATTGTGGTAGTATGCCTTTAAGGGAGAGCAGCATGCCATCACTTTAAGGGAAGTGTGTCATTTGATCTAGCCTCAGTTTCACTACGGCCTGGAGCAGAACACTGCAGTCACACAGCTCTGTGGCTCTGATGTCCTCAAGCTTTCTGCCACATATTTGTTCACATATACCTAGGATTAATAAATGGACCAACAACATGTCTGCACAACCCCTGATGAGAGATCGATGCATAACACACATGACATTGAATGCAACACTGTGACATGGAGCTCAGCATGAGACGACCCTCAACGTTGTGAGATTTCAAGAAGAAATGAGGTATAGATCTTGGGGCTAAAGGGATCAATGGATATGGGACGGGGCGGGGGGGTGGGAGGGGAGGCGGGATCAGGATATTGAATTTGACGATCAGTCGTGATCAAAATGAATGACGGAGAGGGCTCGAACAGCCAATTGGCTTACTCCTGCTTCTATTTTCTATGTTTCTATTTTGGTCAGATTGCAACAGAGTAGCAGTGTCAGAGAGTGGTGAAATTGCACTGTGGTGACTGCATAGAAAAGTTTCAAAGATACAGTGTCGGGATAATGCTCAAGTTAAGAGCTGGTAAGCAGATGGATCTCTCATGGTGAGATTGTAATGCATAGCCCATCAGTTCAGTGAGAGGGACTGTGCGTTGAGAGGACCAGCTGCAGGTTAACTCAGTCAGGCAAGGCGAGTGCCCAGGCTGAGGGCCAGATAAATAGAGAGCGAGGGAGAGTCAAACAAAAAAAAGACAAAAAACCCCAACAAAGCCCTCATAAAAATCAGGCTGGAGAAGGTTGCAATTAGAACAAGCGGAGCTTCAAAAAAGTGCACGAAAGCAGCTACAATGACACTCTTCCCAGTTTTATAGAAGGAAAGTCACAGAATTATTGTCAGAATGTGCGCAAATTCCCCAGTTTAAATTGGGATACAGCTGGCCTAATATCAAAATTCAGAATGTTTAAACAGCATACAGAGCTACGATTTCTTGATTCAGCTGTATATAGAAACATTGACACATAGAAGATAGGAGCAGGAGGAGGCCATTTGGCCCTTCGAGCCTGCTCCATCATTCATTACGATATGGTTGATCATCCAACTCAATAGCCTAATCTTGCTTTTTCCCCATAACCTTTGATCCCATTCACCCTAGGTCCTATATCCAACCACCTCTAGAATACATTCAATGTTTTGGATCAACTATTTCCTGTGGTTATGATTCCACAGGTTCACCACTCTTTGGGTGAAGAAATATCTCCTCCATCCTAAATGGTCTACCCTGAATCGTCAGACTGATTTACCTGGTTCTGGACTCTCCCACCATTGGGAATATCCTCCCTGCATCTATCCTGTCGAGTCCTGTTAGAATTTTATAAGTCTCTATCAGATCCTCCCTCATTCAGCTGAACTCCAGCGAAAACAATCATAACCTAGTCAATCTCTCCTCATACATCAGTACCGCCATCCCCGGAATCATCCTAGTAAACCTTCGCTGCACTCCCTCAAGGGCAAGAACATCCTACCTCAGAAAAGGAGACCAAAGCTGCACACAATATTCTAGGTGTGGCCTCACCAAGGCCCTGTATAATTGCAACAACACATCCCTGCTCCTGTACTCAAAACCTTTCGCAATGAAGGCCAACATGCCATTGATAAGGAAGGACTATAGAAAAAGAGATAATCAGCCATGGATATCTAAGGAAATAAAGGAGGGTATCAAATTGAAAGAAAATGCATACAAAGTGGCAAAGATTAATGGGAACCTAGAGGATTGGGAAATCTTTAAAGGTCAACAGAAAGCCACAAAAAAAGCTATAAAGAAAAGTAAGATGGATTATGAGAGTAAACTAGCTCAGAATATAAAAACAGATAGCAAAAGTTTCTACAAATATATAAAACGAAAAAGAGTGGCTAAAGTAAACATTGGTCCTTTAGAGGATGAGAAGGGGGATGTAATAACTGGAAATGAGAAAATGGCTGAGGCATTGAACAGGTATTTTGCATCGGTCGTCACAGTGGAAGACACAAATAACATGATGACAGGAAGGCTATAGCAGGTGAGAATCTAGAAACTATCATTATCACGAAAGAGATAGTGTTGGGCAAGTTAATGGGGCTAAAGGTAGACATGTCTCCTGGTCCTGATGGAATGCATCCCAGGGTACTAAAAGAGATGGCGGGAGAAATAGCAAATGTACTAGTGGTAATTTACCAAAATTCGCTGGACTCTGGGGTGGTTCCCGCAGATTGGAAAATAGCAAATGTGACGCCACTGTTTAAAAAAGGAGGTAGATAAAAGGCGGGTAACTATAGACCGGTTAGCTCAACTTCTGTAGTAGGGAAAAAGCTTGAATTTATCATCAAGGGAGAAATAGTGAGACATCTGGATATAAATTGTCGCATTGGTAAGATGCAGCATATGTTCATGAAGGGAAGCTCATGTTTGACTAATTCGATGGAATTCTTTGAGAACATTACATGTGCAGTGGACAATGGGGAACCTGTGGATGTGATGTATCTGGATTTCCAGAAGGCATTTGACAAGGTGCCATGCCAAAGACTGCTACATAAGATAAAGGTGCACGGTATTACGGGTAATGTATTAGCATGGATAGAGGATTGGTTAACTAACAGAAAGCAAAGAGTTGGGGTAAATTCGTGTTTTTCTGGTTGGCGATTAGTGACTAGTGGTGTGCCTCAGGGATCAGTGTTGGGACCGCAATTGTTTACGATTTACATAGATGATTTGGAGTTGGGGACCAAGTGTAGTGTGTCAAAATTTGCAGATGACACTATGATGGGTGGCAGAGCAAAGTGTGCAGAGGACGCTGAAAATCTGCAAAGTCTAAGTGAGTGGGCAAGGGTCTGGCAAATGAAGTACAATGTTGGTAAATATGAGGTCATGGATTTTGATAGGAATAACAGCAAAATGGATTCTTATTTAAATGGTAAAAAATTGCAGCATGCTGCTGTGCAGAGGGACCTGGGTGTCCTTATGCAGGAATCTCAAGGAATTGGTTTGCAGGTGCAGCAGGTAATTAAGAAGGCAAATGGAATTTTGCCCTTTATTGCTAGAGGGATGGAGTTTGAAAACTGCGAGATTACATTGCAGCTGTATAAGGTGCTGGTGAGGCCACACCTGGAGTGCTGTGTACAGTTTTGGTCTCCTTACTTGAGAAAGGATATACAGGCACTGGAGGGGGTGCAGAGGAGATTCACTAGGTTGGTTCCGGAGTTGAGAGGGTTGGCTTATGAGGAGAGACTGAGTAGACTGGGGCTATACTCATTGGAATTAAGAAGATTGAGGGGAGATCTTATAGAAACATATAAGATTATGAAGGGAATAGATAAGATAGAAGCAGGGAAGTTGTTTCCACTGGCGGGTGAAACTAGAACTAGGAGGCATAGCCTCAAAATAAGGGGAAGCAGATTTAGGACTGAGTTGAGGAGGAACTTCTTCACACAAAGGGTTGTGAATCTATGGAATTCCCTGCCCAGTGAAGCAGTTGAGGCTACCTCATTGAATGTTTTTAAGGCAAGGAAAGATAAATTTTTGAACAGTAAAGGAATTAAGGGTTATGGTGAATGGGCGGGTAAGTGGAGCTGAGTCCACAAAAAGATCAGCCATGATCTTATTGAATGGTGGAGCAGGCTCGAGGCGTCAGATGGCCTACTCCTGCTCCTAGTTCTTATGTTCTTATGCTCTTAATTGCCTTCTTTACCGCCTGCTGCACCTGCATGCTTACCTTCAGTGACTGCTGCACAAGGACACCCCAGGTCCCGCTGCACACTCCCCTCTCCCAATTTACAGCCATTCAGGTAGTAATCTGCCTTCTTAATTTTGCTTCCAAAGTGAATAACCTCGCATTTATCCAAATTATACTGCCTGTACCATTGATTTGCCTATGCACCCAACCTGTCCAGATCATTCTGAAGGATCTCTGCATCCTTGTCACAGTTCACCCTTCCACCCAACTTAATATCATCTGCAAGCTTTGAAATATTACATTTTGTTCCTTCATCCAAATCATTAATATATATTGTGAATAGTTGGGATCCCAGCACCGATCCCCATGGCACCCCACTAGTTACTGCCTGCCAATTTGAAAAGCACCCATTAATTCCTACTCTTTGTTTCCTCTCTGCCAACCAGTTTTCTATCCATCTCAATACACTTTCCCCCAATCCCATGCACTTTAATCTTGCACGATAATCTTTCGTGCGGGATTTAATGTAACCTTAATGGGATAACCTGCATGTGTCCAGTGGATCCCTGGAAGGAGCCAGATGAATAAATTTTTGGTGCAATTGTAACTTTCAGCTTCACTGGCATTAGAACCACAGTCTTTACTGACATTGATGCTCCAACCTCTGGGCATAGTTCAGGTGAGTCCAGAAAACTTTGGGCTGTGGTGGACTCCAGATGTTGTTTCACTTGGTGCCCTTCTGAGGTGCGCCCAGTCAGGGACTGGTACTGCTGCATGGCTGCCTCTGATGCCTGGTCCTCCCTCCCTCTGCTCTTGGCAGGCAGTAACTAGTGGGGTGCCACAGGGATCGGTGCTAGTCCCTCAGCTATTCACAATATATATCATTGATTTGGATGAGGGAACAAAATGTAACATCTCAAAGTTTGCAGATGATACCAAGTTGGGTGGGAGGGTGAACTGAGACACAGATGCAGAGATCTTTCAGAATGATCTGGACAGATTGGGTGAGTGGGCAAATCAATGGCAGATGCAGCATAATTTGGATAAATATGAGGTTACTCACTTTGGAAGCAAAAACAAGAAGGCAGATTACTACTTGAAAGACTGTAAATTGGGAGAGGGGAGTGTGCAGTGGGACCTGGGTGTCCTTGTGCACCAGTCACTGAAGGTAAGCATGCAGGTGCAGCAGGCGGTAAAGAAGGCAAATGGCATGCTGGCCTTCTTTGCGCGAGGTTTCGAGTACAGAAGCAGGGATGTGCTGTTGCAATTATACAGGGCCTTGGTGAGGCCACACCTAAAGTATTGTGTGCAGTTTTGGTCTCCTTTTCTGAGGTAGGATGTTCTTGCTCTCGAGGGAGTGCAGCAAAGGTTTACCAGGCTGATTACAGGGATGGGGGACTGATGTTTGAGGAGAAATTGAATAGGTTAGGATTGTTTTGCTGGAGTTCAGACGAATGAGGGGGGATCTCATAAAGACTTATAAAATTCTAACTAGACAGGGTAGATGCAGGGAGGATATTCCCGATGGTGGGGGAATCCAGAACCAGGTGTCACAGTCTGAAGATTCAGGGTAGACCATTTAGGACAGAGGTGAGGAGACATTTCTTCACCCAAAGAGTGGTGAGCCTGTGGAATTCATTACCACAGGAAGTAGTTGATGCCAAAACATTGAATGTATTCAAGAGTCAGCTGGATATAGCACTCGGGGCGAACAGGATCAAAGGTTATGGGGAGAAAGCAGGATTAGACTATTGAGTTGGATGATCAGCTATGATCATAATAAATGGTGGAGCAGGCTCGAAGGGCCAAATGGCCTCCTCCTGCTCCTATCTTCTATTACCAATGCATTGTTCAAAAGGTCTGGAGAATTTGTGAGCTACTGGACCGCTGTGATAGCCAAGCAGAAATGTTCATTGGCTTCAAAGCCATTGCAACATTTCCTCAGCTGGAAGGAGAAATAGTTTGTTCCCATGTGACCATCACGGTTCCCCCAGACCAGCCATCAACTTTCAAAAACAGCCAAGGAAAGCTATAATGTCAGCCATGGTTCCACCCAAGCCAGGGTTAACCAGACCCTTGGCCTCCGAGTGATGGGATTCCACTGACCGGACTAATCCAATGGAGCTCTGCAGTCTGCCTCAGCGAGGTCTTCATGTATCATCACAGTGTCTGTGCTTTGCACATCCTCACCGTGCAGAGGAGGTGGCCTTGAATCCAAAGGATTTAGGTGATCCTTATTCATTATGTGACAAAGAGGATATGGAGCAGGAGCAGAGCAGGCATACCACAATGATGAACCCTCTGTACCAGAGGCAAGAGACATGCAAGAGAGGCTTGATCCACTTTTAATGTCTAGCCCATGAAAACTTTCTCCTTCCACTCTTTACTCACCATCGCCTAATGCCCAGAATCTCTCCAAGCACTTTCAAACCTGAGGAGATCAGGAGTCTCTGCCTTCCCCTACATAGGGAGGCAACTGAAGGTACAAGGATATAATTTCCATCTGACCAGACCTCAGCTATGGACAGGGGAGAGAGATAGGCTGAAACCCCAATTTCCTTTCTTTTGTGTCCGTAATCACTACCGTTTATTTTTGAAAAGGCTAATGTATGTATTCTCAAACTATGTTTGTTGTCAATTTAAAGTCCCCAAGAGCAGACATTCATGGGTTTAAACAAGAAAGATTATTTATTCACACACACACACTCTTGAAAGTCTAACACAATGTCAATCACACATCATGCACCCAAGCAGGATACAATTAAAGAAGGCAGTGCACTTCTACAAGTATTAAAACCAAACAGAATAATTTGCAATTCACATGTCTTTGAGAGTCCAGTGGAGCTGGGAGCTACTTGCATGCTGGAAGTCTAATTCAGCTAAGTTTAGAATAGAATAGAATACCTATAAGTACAGAAGAAGACCATTCAGCCCATCGAGTCTGTATGGACAACAATCCCACCCAGGCCCTATTTCCATAACCCCGCACATTTACCCTGCTAATCCCCCTGACACTAGGGTCAATTTAGCATGGCCACTCAACCTAATCCGCACATCTTTGGACTGTGGGAGGAAACCGGAGCACCTGGAGGAAACCCACACAGACATGGGGAGAAAGTGCAAACTCCACACAAACAGTGACCCGAGGCCAGAATTGAACCTGGGTCCCTGGCACTGTGAGAGAGCAGTGCTGACCACTGTGCCACCCTATTCAGATAGTTCAGATAGCTGGGATCAGATTGGAATTAATTGCAGGATTTCTTTGAAGGAAAAACTGTTCAGCAAGCACTGCTGGCTGTTATAGCCGCATGTCCAAATTTTTTACAGATAAACTTGGAGCATTTTGGAAACAGACTGGAGGAGACTTTTGCGGAAAAAGACTTTAAGTTTCACAGTCCTGGAAAGGCAAGATGGCGCACCCTTTTTCTGTGGTGATTGTAGACTGTAGATTGCTCTAGTCTCTTCTGGGTTTTGGCACAAAAGATTTTCAGTATCAGAGAACAGTTTTCTAATTACCTAAACTGTGATTGTTTAACTAAGGTAGGCAGTACATGAGATGAAAAGCATATATTCACTGTCAAAGATCGCCTACAAATCATAGTGATAAATGGTTGTTTGATCTAATATAATTATGAAAAATGCAGCAACCTACTTCCTACATTTTAGGACAACTCAGGGGAGCGATCAAAGAAATAGGCCATGTCTGAGCTATTGGCTTTGATTGATAGCTCAGAGTCTTTGACTGGCTGGAATCTTCTTTGAAAGACAGACTTCTATTCCTATATTAGACACTGAGGGTCAATGGATAGCCAATTTCAGTCTGGTGTCTGTGATCAAAGTACTGTCTAGGGGTTATATTTACCAAGGGTTGAGAACAAGTGCCAAATGGGTACTGTGCTAAGAAGAAACTTTTGGTTGAAAGTCTGGATTCCTGGAAATCTAGAAAATCTAGTCCTAGATCACCAACCATTGGGACTCATGACTTTGTCAACCTTGTGAATGTGGGATATAACAGCCAGCATTCCTTTTTGACCATTTTTCATGCCCATTCTTGACACTTTAGTGATCCAGAACCTGGACCCTCAGTTCTCTTTGGACCTCCACTGTTTCTAGTTTTTTACCATTTAAAAAGTATCCTGTTCTATCTTCTTTTCAAATCCAAAGTGGATGACCTTGCATTTGCCTGCATTGAAATCCATTTGCCACAGTTATGCCCAGTCACTTAACCTATTAATATCTCTTTGCAACTTTACATTTCCACCTACACTGTTTACAATGCCAGCAATCTTTGTGCCATCCGTATATTTGGATCGGTGGATTTCTGTCCCATCATCCAGGATGTTGAATAGAAGAGTGAATGATTGAGACTCCAACTCAGACTCATGGGAATCATAGTGGCAGGACAGAAAATTCGCCGGACTGTGCAAAGGTCCGTTGACTCAGACAGGAATTTCCAGCCTTGGGGCGAGCGCAGCCAGAAAATCACGCCCATGGAGGACACCACTAGTCACATCCTGCCAATTAGAATATTTTCCCATTATCCCGACTCTGTCTCCTGCTGCTCTCATAATTAACCTGGGCAATAATTTACCTGCAATTCCACAATCTTCAACTTCAGCTAACAGTCCCCTTATGAGAGACTTTATCAAATGCCTTCTCGCAATCCAAATAAAAAACATCCATGGGCTTTTGCCTGCCAACTACTACTAAAGTACCTCTACAAAAAAAAACAATCAATTTTATCAGGTATGATCTACCCTTTACAATCCAGCTCTGATGAAGTGTCATCCAGACTCAAAACGTTGGCTCTATTCTCCCTCCAGAGATGCTGTCAGGCCTGCTGAGATTTTCCAGCATTTTCTGTTTTTGTTTCGGATTCTAGCATCTGTATCATTTTGCTTTTACCTTTACAGTCCACGCTGGTTCTCCCAGATCAGTTTAAAAATTTCAGGCTATTCAATCTCTCTATCCTTAATTGTCGGTTTTAGAAATTTCCCGACAACAGATGTTAAGTTAGCTGGTCTATAATTTCCGTTTCCCCCTCTTGCATTCTTAAATATCAAAATGGCGCGCACAAATTTCCAATCCAAAGAAACAGTTCTCAAATCGAGAAAACTTTGGTAGATTATACTTAGGATATCTGCAATAATCTCATCCATTTTTAAACACCTAGGATGGAAACCATCTGGTCCTGGGTATTTAATAACTTTTAGTGCTGTTATTTTCTTCGTTACTGTTATTTTGCTTACATTGCTTTTGTTAAGTCCCTGATTCAATATTGGTTTCTTTGGGATGTCCCACATGTTGCGCTCTCTGAATTGTAAATACTGACACAAAGTAATTATTCAGCAGGTTGCCATTTCCTTCTTTTCATTGATATTACGGGTGGCACGGTGGCACAGTGGTTAGCATTGCTGCCTCACAGGACCAGGGACCCGGGTTCGATTCCCAGCTTGGGTCACTGTCTGCGTGGAGTTTGCACATTCTCTGCATGGGTTTCCTCCGGGAGCTCCGGTTTTCTCCCACACTCCAAAGATGTGCGGTTTAGGTTGATTGGCCATGCTTAATTGCCCCTATGTGTCGGGGGAACAGCTAAGGTAAATGCATGGGGTTATGGGGATAGGGGCTGGGTGGGATTGTCGTCGGTGCAGACTCAATGGGCCAAATGGCCACCTTCTGCGCTGTAGGGATTCTACGATTATCATCTTTATCGATTTTGAAGGGCTCACATTGCTCAGGCTCTTTCCCCTAAAAGAATTGTAAAAATATTTTGTGTTGATTTTGATATCTTTACTTTGCAAATTTTATTTTCATACTTGCTTTTTCGAGCTCTGACCATCTATTTTGTTCATCCGCTGTTCTTTCTATATTCTCCATTCACCAGAATCTGTGCTTTTTTAAAATTGTAGTATACTTTCCTTTGTTTAAAGTTATCTCTTTTTCTCTTCAGTCATCCAATGGTGTTTTGTCTTTGTTAAGCAGAGCTCTTGTATACCCTTATACCCTTAGGGGTATAAACTGGTTCTGTATAATATTAAATTATTTTTGAGCAACACTGATTGATCTTCTATTGTTTTACCCTATACCTGACCTCTCAAAACTATAATAGAATCTCCTTTGCCCTCGCCTTTTATCCCACTAGCCATCACATAGAACGGAATATCAGTTGCCATTTCTACCACTCCCGCCACCAAACACATCTTGACCTCTCATTTCAGCATTACAAAGGGACCATTGCCTCCACGACATCCTGGCTCACTCATCTATCACTCCCAATATCTGCTCTCCTTCCCACAAGGACAGGGGATACAAAGCCTATCATTTTACCACTTCCCTTCTCACCAACCAGTGCCCCAAACACTCCTTGCATGAGGAACAATTAATTGCTGCTCATGATGCAGTGTGTTGTGAGACCAAATGCAGATTGGGTAATTACTTCGCTGAACACCTCTATTCAGTCTGCAAGCCTGACCCTGAACTTTTTGTAGCTTGCCATTTTAAATCTCTGTCACTATCTGGCCTCAGTTCTTACACTGTTCCAATAAAGCTCAACGGAAGTTTGAGCAACAACATCTCCTCTTTCAATTAGGCACTTTAGCCAGCCTTCTGGACTCAACTTCAAGTTTGAAATAACTTCAGGTCATAATTACTGCTCCTATTTTTTTCATACAGCTGGTGCTGAATTCCGTTGTTGCAATGTCTTTACTTTACCATCCCCTCTTGCTTTTCACCATCACCCCTTCTGTCATTTAATCACGTCTGCCCACAACAAACCTTCCCTTTTATTTTCCCCACTCCCTCTTTCCCTGCATTTGTTTAAAACTAATTGTAATTCCTTATACCCCAGGTGATATTTTAATGACTGTCCCGCACCCTTTTGGTTGCCTGAGAACCTTTCTGTAGTATTCTTGTTTTTAAAAGAGGAATGTTGAAATATATGTCTTGAAAGGAGATACTGGTCGGTTCATGAGCAGAAAAAGAAGTGCCACAGAACTTGATTATTCTGATGTCCAGTTTCTTTACTTTGTCTGAACTGGAGTTGGGACGTGTGAGGAACCTGCTGTCACCAGCAGAGGGCGGCCCCATTTATCATCCACAAATAGGTCTGAGTATTTGGCCACATTAATTCAAGTACATTGTTCACACAGACCTGTCTCTGTCAAGGATTTAAGGCAGTACTTTGGCGATACCTCTGTTGGTTACTTGTTCCTAAAGTTGTCTGGCTCGGCTGGGCTGTCCGGGCGACTTTTCAGAGAGCAGTGAATGGATGGGCAGAGTGGCTCTTTGGACACATTAGTAATTGACACTGGTCACACACATGGAGCTGGACAGTGACTGCAGGAGGAGGAGGAGCCGGCCCCAGTATTTAATGTCCCACTCTGTGAGTGCACAACTAGGACAAGTTCTGGAGATGGTGGCTGCCCTTTCCTCACAGCTCAGTCTCGGATCCAGACAGCAAGTAGCCCAGAGAGGCGGCAGAGAGAAACTAGCTGGAGGGAGTCAAAGACCGGGCTATGGACACTGGCAACACATAGTGCCAGCTCTGATAACGGGGTGAGTGGTGCTATAAACATGGCATTTCTTGATTTTCTTCTCCTTCTCCCAATCCCTCCCCACCCCACCCCCCTTTTCTCAGTGTTTACATTTGTCTCACTTTTTTGTTCTCACCGGAACCACACAGTCTTTTAGTATATTTCTATGTGTCATTCGTACATTTAAGTTAATGCTTTATCTTAGCATTTGCAGAAAGCACAAGTTGATTCAGAAACTTTTTTTTACATATACACCAGGTTATTTTAAAACGTTTAATGAAAAAAGTGAAGTTTCATGGATATAATACCAGAATGAAAACTTATTTCCCCATATTTTTTTCCGTTCGTTAATTCATAATTATTAATTGCGATAATTAATGTTAGAATCATTGTACGAATTACATACTGTTATTTTTATAAAAATGCTGCCTGTTACTTTTATTCCCTGTAGGAACCTAGCAGAAGTGCAGAGTCTGGTGGAGATTGGAGATGAGGAGCTGCTGTGTCAGTACGATGAGAAAGGACATACTCTAGTGCACTGGGTAGCTCTCACTGGATCCATTGCCCTCCTCAGAGACTTGTTAGACCTGAGGCTCCCGGTGAACCTGCCTAGCCGCTCTGAACCGGCTCAGCGACCTATTCACTGGGCAGCGACCAAAGGACACATCACGGTCATAGATATCCTGCTGCAAGCTGGAGTTTCAGTGGATGAAAGGGATAGAAGAGGATGCACTCCTTTAATAATAGCCTCGCAATCCGGACACATTGACCTCTGTTGCTACTTGATGGGGAAAGGAGCCAGCCTGCAAGCATGTGACAGCGAAGGTGACAGTGCATTGCACTGGGCAGCATTTAAAGGTGAGGTGTAACAATTTTGTTTCTGCAATATAAATGGTTTGAGGGTTTTTCTTTGTGGATGGTGTTCAATATACTCTGGAAATAAACTATTACACACTAGACTTAGTGCAGGTGTGTAATGAATAATTTTGAAAATATTCACAGAGAAAAATGTGCAGCCAATCAGATACAGTAACGGTGCTATCAGCAGAGGCACTGGATTAGCTAGTCAAATAGCAGTAATCTATTCATGTGTCTGGCTATGATCAGTCAGCTGCGAACCTGTGCCCATTTTCTTTATCTATTGCATTACAATCTAATCCTTTTGCAGCCATTTAGATTTATTACTCACTTTTAAAATCTTAGATTAAAAGTAAGACCTGGATTTTGTTATTCTATGATATGAGAGTATTTCTTTTTCGAGACAGGTTCTTCTCACACAGGTTATCGTGCAAAGAACAGCTAACACAATTCTATACTTCAATCTGTGTACCTGTTGTGATTTAAGAACAGATAAAGCTGGGTTGGTGGCAAATGCCATCTTGTTCACTGTTGCATAAACCAAGAGACCAGCTTTCAGATCGTAACTTCCCACTCTAATACTTGCTAGACCAAGAATGGTGTTGACTGCAGAGGTCTGTTAGCAAATTGCTCACATCATTTCAAGGCAAGTTGTGTGTGTCTTAGGAAGAAACTTGGAAAGAAATGATAGAGAATGCAAGTTTCCAAAGTACAGCCTATAGGCTAAAATGGCCAACGGGTTCAGATAAGAGAGTTGAAATAACTCAGTTGCACTTCAGCTTCCTACACATTGGTTTGACCTGTTTGAACTTTGTTTACCCAGAAAAATGCACTTTTTGAATTGAATTGATTTATTATTGTCACATGTATTGGTATATAGTGGAAAGTATTGTTTCTTGCAGGCTGTTACAGACAAAACATATCAATCATTGAATACATAAGGGAGAAGGAAAGGAGAAGGTGCAGAATATACTATTATGGTCATATGTTATGGTGAAGAAAAAGATCAGATTAATGTGCGATAGTTCCATTCAAAATTCTGATGAGCAGGGAAGAAGCTGTTCTCTGAATCGGTTGGTACATAATCTCAGATTTCTGTATCTTCTTCCCGACAGAAGAAGGTGGAAAAGAGTACGTCCAGGGTGTGTGGGGTCCTTGATTATGCTGGCTGTTTCTCCGAGGCAGCGGGAAGTGCAGACAGACTCATTGGACGGGAAGCTGGTTTGCATGATGGACTGGGCTACGTTCACAACCCTTTGTAGTTTCTTGCGGTCTTGATCAGAGCAGGAGCCATACCAAGCTGTCTAGTCTCTTTGTATTACTGCTGGATAAATCTTTAATCAAGACACTAAGATTTGTTAGTATCAACAGCTTGAGGTATTTGCAAATTGGGATGACTAATTTCAACTGTATATGTGCAGTGCAAAGTTACACTGAACAGGTACATTGTCTTAAAACTGGCAACCTTGGGACAGAGGCTGTGTCGGATTTCAAATCTTGCTGGATTTCGACTTGGGAAGTGCAGGCCATGGAGGGTTAGGTCAAGCCTGGTCAGGTGGGGTCAGGGATTGCTCAGAGCAAGGAAATGGACCAGCATGCAAGTGGTCAAGGGGATAGCTTGTTAGGTGTCACACTGTGCCAATGCAGTGCCTGGCTGAATTATCTAGGTAAGTTTAAAATTGGTGCATGGTGTTTATCCAGAAAGAACTCTTCAAATGCAGACAATAACAATATAACAAAGCTTACTCCAACTCATAAATCAATGAAAGGGTTTAATAAAGAAACTTCATTACTCCAAACTTGGGGCCTCACCCTGGGCCATTCCAAGCTCCCCCACAATTCCCAACAGGTTCTTATTTATACTGAGTCAGCTGGTCAGCTGACCATCACTCATTCTGTAATTGGTTCCATGGTTTACTGGGTCAGCTGACCCTTACAGCTTGTTACCATTGGTCACATTACATCCGACACAATGTTATCACCGGTTGCATTCTAACACATGGTGCATTCTAAAAATGTC